>NW_025870183.1:0-6733 GCF_002878395.1 Capsicum annuum
AGTCTTGTTTTAGTCCATTTTGGTCTTACAGGACCACCAATTGGTTGTATAGTTATATAGAGTTGATATAAAAGATCAAGAAAATGTGTTTGAAATTGAAGAAGTCACTCATGTCAACATCATTGCATATATTGAGATACTAAAAAATGTGTTTGAAATTGAAGAAATAAGTGTATCTATTGGTAAAAATGGAGCTCCTGCTAGAAGTGAAAGTGTGTCTTTAGGTGGAACTAGAGCTAGTGGTTCGAGCTCTTGGTAGTGGTAAGGGTGACCTACATTGTTCCAAGACGATTCATACCATTATGTGTAAACTATGCATACATATAAATATTATGTAGAAATTCGGTTATATAGAATAAACTGAATCCACTGACCGATATAAAGCCATTATGTGGCTAAAGCTCAGTGGAAGCGTTCAAACCTCTGCATATATATTTGAAATGATTTATATTTTTAGTTTAGTTTAAATTGGTCCATGCTAAAATTGCTTATTTGTTGAATATTTATATTTCTTTATTTGTCTAATAAGCTTTCTTTATTTGATTATTCGTTTCAGTTAGTGTATTCACAACTCTTTATTTGATTTTTTTTGTAAGCAATAATTTCTTTTTGTTATATATAAACAGGGAAGGCATTTGTATTTTGCTATAAGTTTTAGAGTTTAGTTTTTTTTAAAAAAAAATTAGTCATCATTGTAAACCACTATTAAAAAAATTTTAAAGAAAATTTGATAAATTAAGTAGATAAGTTATTTTAAAGATACATGTAAATACATTTTTTAATTATTTTATAAAAAATATTACCTACTTTTAAAAAATAAAGAAGGGCGACTTGAAAATGACGACTTCATTTAACGAAAGATTTTTTTTTTTTTCAAAAAAGTGAAGTAACGAGCAAATATTGCTTGTTATTCCTACTGTCGGATTTTATTGTAAGATCCCGTTGTGTCTATCTGACACCGGTTATATAAAATTTTGAGTCAACTACCGTTGAGGAGATGATACAAAATATTCAGTTGAAAGACAGAGAAATAACAAAACGAATCGACCAAGTGTGTTTTTCATTATACTACTGTAACTCTCTTTATACAGCTTACTTTTTCTAAAAATATTTGCTAAATATATGATCAAGATAAGTAGTATTAGGGATAACTTACTTGGGCTCGAATTTCTTAGGTGATATCTTGTTAAAACAATTTAATTTCATAATGTAGTGTGACAACATCTTTATCATATTACCTTTTCTTGATTTTATTGGAATGTAGTGTGAGTAATAATTGGAACATAAATGAGGAGAATTTTGTGGTACGTACATTAGTTTTTTCTTTGAGAAAAGACATCTTTTATTCCCGAACTTGTTTTCCAAACTCACTTTAGCACTTAAACTTAACTTTCGTTTACTTACCTCCCTTAAAAACTTTCAAGTGAATTAAATTCACCCCTAAAGATGACGTGGCAAAAAAAAAAGGAGCGAGTGAATTTTTTTTTTTTAAAGGGTCCACTTTATTATATATATATATATATATATCAAGAAAGGGCATGAACTTCATCTTCTTCGACCGGAATGCCTCGAACGAAAAAACCTCAACCACGAACAAAATCAACTCGATACTAAGAAATAGCAAACTGACATATTAGATTCTCACATAACCCGACCTTGTTTCACCCGCTCCCGTCAAATATGTCACGACCCAAATTAGGGCCTCGCCGTGAAAGACATCCCAAACCATGAAGGCCCGGAACGCTCTTCTCTATCCGGTAATCATGCACAACATTCATATAATAAAAGAAGATGTGAAAACATAATCTGCTACGGAAACATGGTCAATTTTGAATTCAACATAAGTGTGAAAACTGTAAATCAACTACATCTAAATAACATCTGACTCAGTCTGTGAAATCTCTACTAAATGAAAATCTGACAACTACCTGAAAATGGGACAAGGCCCCCAGTAGACCAAAACGATTATAAGTGTCATAATCTAAAAAGACAGGCCTTCTGGAATAGAGATGTCTCACAACTGGGCACTGTAACTCTGTCTGATAAAATCTATTGCCTTTTCTGGACCTCTAGACTGAGCCTCAGAATCTAGAGGGAGAAGGGGGGTCAATACAGATGTACTGGTATGCAAAGTAATCCAAAATAAAGCTTTTATATAAATAAAATAATGAGAGAGCAAATTGTCAAAACATCATGCATGAAATAGTTCTAAAACACATGGGCACTTTTCTGTAAAATCATAAATCATTCTGGACAACGCAGTTCTGTTCTTCGTATTAATTCTGAGCTAGGTGGTACACCCCTACAATTCTAAAATCCCACGGGCTGTATGGAATCCGCCATTTACTCGGAGGGGAAGCCCCCAACCCAAGTGTGCCGCAAGGGTTGGAGTTTCTATTCTGATACGCCACACGGCAGTAGGCCAGTGTAATATAATATACCCGGATCGACAAATCACGGTTTCTGGCAATGAGTTGCCTGAACTCATGCCTTCGTCGGGAAATCACCTAAGATCTCTTTATGCCCAATTTTATCTTGTTCTGAATCATGCATTTTTCTAGTTTCAACATCTGAAAAGTCTGATTACAAACGTGCATTATATTCTGTTCTGAATTATCATGGCATAATCTAAATTGGTGTCATCACACCAAGACTTGCAAGTCCTATTTCTGAGCCATAATTCATCATGCATAATTCTTTCATTAAAACACAGTTCAGACCACCCAAACATGCAAACAATATGAAAGATTTCATGTTCCGAGAACATAAGTCAAAACTATGTTGAGATTGTTCAAACATATGGTGGTCATATGCTTTTGGCAAAATCATGCACCCTTTCATTATATGAATATTTTCAATATTTATCAATATGCAAAACCCTCTCTTTTGAATTCAAAATCATAAATCAATTTGAAGCATTAATCAAGATATTTCATATCATGCTTTTCAAGATACATTCAAAACAATCCATATCATAAGAAAATTGGAAAAATCATACAGAGAGAGGGATTTATGTGCGTCATGCTCTCAATTCATTCATAAATCATAAAACATATGTATACGTATATATAATTTCAAATCAATTTGGAGAAGGTCAAAAGACCAAAACAATATCGTCAAGATTTCTAAAACGTGAATGTATTCATAAATATGAAAACCCCTTTCTTAAAATCATGATTTCTATGCCCATGAGATTTTAGAAAAACCCCGCGTACCTCGATTATGGAGAACAATGGATGATTCTTGAAGCCTATGGTTTGGGGATTTCAAATCTTCAATCAATTTGAAAACCCATGGTTGAATCTTGATTTATTTGGATTTTTAGTTTCAAACCCTTGGAAGTATTGTTAAGAGAATTTGTGAGAATGTGGATGTACTTTGGAGAATTGGGAACTGAATTTCGTGTTTATGGATGAATAAGGATGGGAAAAGGACCATTTTGCCCCAAAAAATGGAGTGTTTAAGTCACTTGGGTCATAATGTATGCAGCACACACCTTATCACATAAGATAGGTTGTGCGGCACACACTTTATCGCACACATTAGGGTGTGATTCGCACACCTTATGGCATAAGTTAGGGTGTTCGTCGCACACCTTATCTTGGGTGATACACTCCAATTTGCAAAGCCATAACTTCTTGCTCGGGTATCCGATTTTGGTGAAATTAATATCGTTGGGAAGATAATTTGAAGACCTTTTATTTGATATATAGTAGGATCTTGATTATTCATATACAAAGAGTTATGGTAGATTGAAGTTGACCCATATTTCGACGCTCACTAAAACTCAAACGATAGAAAAGCTTTTAACTTGACCTTGAGTTAGGGGACCTCTATGATCTCAATTCATGCTCAAATAGGTTCCCAAATTCCATAATTGATTAACATGCCAAATTTGCATAAGATTTAAGGCTTTTGGATCATCTAGGCATAGAAATAACAATTTTTGTTCTAGCCCGAAATACGGGGTGTTACATTATCTCCCCCTTGGGATCATTCATCCCCAAATAATGGGAAGGAATGTTGAATATTAAAGGTATGGAATAATGCAGACATGATGTGTCTTCTAAGAAAAGATATAACTGATCTAAAACATTTAAACTTCTATCATGAAACTAAATTCTGAGCTGACTTGAATTTACTTGCTTTAAGGAATTGATTCATACTGAGAATTTAGGATTCCCTTGACGCGTTCATGATGAAATTATACATATTGAATCGAGAAGTGATAACTTATGCAAGTATGAATCATGAAACAACTGGACTTAGATCGTATCAGGGTATTACACTGTCTGAGCTAACATACTTGGAAAAATTTGAAATTGTGCGCTGAACTCTTATAAACTGAGACATGACTAAATTGCTGAATCCAAAACATGATGCTTGGACTAAACTGAATTCGCAATTTACATGGGGAATAGATTATCTCCTGGGATGGTCATACGCATGAGACTTCGGATAGTAGGACTGGGTGAAAAGGTGGAAAATCACAGTAACTTGCCTGCCCGACTGTTAAACTGAATTGCTAGTTATATAGGCAGAATTATACTGGAACCTATACTTAACTGGAGTATCTCTTCACCACTCTTTCTAAAGAAGTCATAGTAGCGTTAGGGATCAAAAAACCTTGGGCATGATTTACACGAGTCACCCAACTAAGGAATCACAACAATGACACTACTCTATAGCATAGAATAGAATTACCAGGCCCTAGGCCATGCAACTTCTTACTTTCAAGCTAAGCACACTTCTCAAGTATCCCTTAACTACACTATTCTCCTTAATTACCATACTCATTGATTTAAGTTATAATCCTCATAAATCTTTCTACAAATGTCTAAAGTAGCTTAAATCCTTTCACCGTGATCAAGCCTAACTTCAAATCATAAAATACAACCAAGATACTAGTCTAAACCATATGATTCAACCTTCTATATCTTTTTAAAGATCACAACCTAAGCATAACGTGCTTTACCACTTCAATGACCAACCCTGAACTCTTACTATGGATTTCCTAGTGCATATTGCGCTCCTCTACTTACATCCCAACATATCATTCAAGCCTATCCTTATAACCACATATGAACTTTAAGGCAACATTAATCAAGATGTACTTCATATATTCTCTAAACCACCATCAATACAACTCCCACGCGCTACCCCAAGAACATACACACACAAATTTCAACTAACCATCACATGTATCAAAGGCTTCTCCCTAAATCTTACTTCACACTTATGGCCTCATTCAAAACAAGCATACAATGATCTTTCATCAACAAGAACCATTCACTCATCACCACTATTATTACATAAGGAGTCACCAAAAGGTTAGAACATAAAACCTTAAAGCATGGAAGGATATTATATGAGACTTGACACTTAGCTGATGCCTGAGGAATAACAAATCAACATCAGGGATTTATCAAAGTAAATCTGAATTGAGGGCATACATGGGTATAAGCAGATTCTCGCCGATCATTTGGCGTAAAGCATGAGTTATGAAAAGTGAGCACACAATAACACGTAAATACATGAGTCATGAGCTACATGACCTTAATTTGGAGTTCATAACATATGGTATGTGATTCCGACTATTGAATGAACTAAAACTCCATATTTTAGAACTGGAAGATAACGTGATTCTCTATCATATACATGAACATGAACTATGATCATGGAATTGAAACATGAGGCATGAGCAGGTATTGGGATAACTGAAAATTATTGAGATAAGAATGGGTTGAGTCTCACCCTCACTTTCTGACGTTCTATATCATACTACATTACTACAAGAATCTGAGAGTCTTACTTGGTTATTTGTTCTATCATCTCCCCCTTAGCTTCAGGCCATCATCTTAAGTTTGAGAGATCCCTTACTAGATTCTAACTGAATTACACTTACTAGACTCTAGGGTCTGGAAAACGACAATACACATAATTAATAGAACTTAACCCAAATGACTACACATGAAAGTGGGAAAACCCATTGCTAATATTACCTTCTGAGATACACTCTATCATTTTGTAGCCTTAATAGTCATCATATAATACTTGAACACTTACTAACTTCGAATCTTCATGAGTATCCCCATAGTTGAAGTGAACACTCTCTAGTGCTTCTACTCCTATTTCTATTAGCTCAATCTTCAAAACTAAAAATTAGATTCTAACACTTAACATGAATATCCCCAAGCCTTTGATGAACCATACTACTTCCGCCACAGTATATCAATATCACGACTCCAAACTTATATCTCTATACTATGAGAATCAAAATCATATAAGAAGGTACCACACTATCAATCAAAACTCCTTAACTTAGCTATCTAGCACACTATATACCATCTAACTAGTCTTTCTCCAACTAGGAACTCAATGGTACCACTTGCCACACATAACATGTAACAACCTTAGAAAATATCGCAACTCCATATAACCTTGGGCATACTTCTACCTCATACATACAACATCATACTTCATTATGAATCAAATTAACTTAAGCTCTTGCATACACTGTTCAAACCTATTAGATCACTTCCATATAACTAGTACATTAATTAAGAAATCATCACATCCACCTTCATGGTCATCAACTGATCAAACTTAGTGTATAGTGATAAACATGATTTACAACCCAACCTTACGCACAATTCTCACTTGGAAACCATGAAATAAACATCACAAAACACTGGTACACTAGAACTTCATAACAACAATAATCGATCATGAC
>NW_025870184.1:0-3393 GCF_002878395.1 Capsicum annuum
CCATGTGATATTCAGGGTATATTTCTAGGGTGTTACAAACTTGGTATCCGAGCCTAAGGTCTAAGGAGTCCTAGGGAGTCAAAAAAGCCGCATTACGTAGAGTTTTGATCATGGATGTGAAGTGTGTCACATTTATAAGAAAGAGGCTACGGAACAAGTTAGGAATTATCATTTTTCTTCATGATCTATCATTCTTATAGTTGTTTCTGTCTACTTTAAGTCATGATTTTATGTGATAGAATATACCTCCTCGTCGATCCAATGCACGCAAAAATAGTGACCAACCACCAATGCAAGCCAACCCTCTGAATGAGAATATGTCTCATGCTAAATTTAGGGCTACCTTTCAAGCGTTTGCCCTAGATATGACTGCTGATGTTCATGAAAACCACCAGACTGCAACTCTACATCAATAGAATGGTGATATAGCTACAGCAAGAATTCGTGACTTGATGAGAATAAATCCCCCTGAGCTCTTCGAGTCCAAGGTTGGTAAGGACCCATAACTCTTCATTAATGAGGTAAGAAAGATCATTCAAATTATGCATATTACTAAGGTAGAATTGGTATCCCATAGGTTGAAAAATATTGCTTATGAATGGGTTGTTATGTAGAAGGATGGTAGAGGTGAGAATGCAACTCCTATAAGTTGGCAGGTATTTTAAGATGTATTTCTAGGAAGGTTCTTTCTACATGAGATGAGAGAATCTAATATTGAGGAATTCATGAACCTGAGGTAGGGCTTGATGTAAGTGAAACTTTTCTGCCTTAAGTTCACCCAGTTGTCTAAGTATGCTCCTAAGTTCAAATTTACCCTAGGTCTAGTATGAGTAAGTTTGTTAATAGAGTGTCTAATTTGGTGGTCAAGAAGTGTAAGATTGCCATACTTATTGGGGATATACATATTGCTAGGTTGATGACTCATGCTCAGAAGATTAAGGCAGAAAAGATGAAGGAAAAAAAGAAGAGGAATAAGAGGGCTAGGACTAGTCTGTTTGTGTATAGTCAGCCAAGGTCTGAAGAGGGAAACCATTAGACATTTTAGGGTCATTCATCTATGCAAGCACCATCTTTAAATAGTTCCCCTTCACCCAGAACCAAGCAAGAGCAGTGGGAAAGAACTTCTATGTCTAAGTCTTAGAACAAAGTGAGTGGAAGACCCAGTTATCCGACATGTGCAAAGTGTGGCAAGTACCATCTTGGTAAGTGTTTTATGGGAAGAAGGGGTTGTTATGGATGTGATAATTTGGGTCAAGTTATCAAAGAGTGTTCGTATGCTAAGCATGGTAGTAGAGTTATTCGTCCCCAAACTCAGGCTACTAGCGCACCAGCTCCACTAGGTCACCCAGTTCCTTCTCATGGTGCATCATCTAGTACCAGTGGTGGTCAGCGCCAGAATTGTTTCTATGCTTTACCATCCCAACAAGAGCAGGAGAGTTCACCAGATGTTGTTACTAGTATGCTTCGTATCTTTCATTTTTATGTTTATTTGTTGTTAGACCCCAGATCATAACTCTCTAATGCGACTCCTTGGATTGTAGCAAATTTTGGGATAGGTCCTAAAAATCACTCAAAGACCTTCTTAGTTTCCACCTCAGTGGGTCAGTTAGTTAGTGCCAGATGAGTCTATAAGAAGTCTCTTATCACTATCTTGCATAAGATCATACTAGCAGACCTAATAAAGTTAGAAATGGTAGATTTCGATATTATTCTAGGTCTGATTGGCTCCATTCATGCTATGCATCAATAGATTGTCGCATCCTTGTGGTAAGGTTTTAGTTTCCTAATAAGGCTGTTTATGAGTGGAAAGGTAGTTTCAAATCTCCCAAGAGTCATTTTATATCTTATCTTAACGCTAGAAATTTGATATCCAAAGGGTGCATTAATCATTTAGTTGGAGTCAAAGATACTAAGTCTGAAGCACCAACAGTTTAGTCAGTCTGTGTAGTTAATGAGTTTCCTAAGGTTTTTCCCAAAGATCTGCCATGGGTACCTCCCGATAGAGAAATAGAATTTGACATTGATCTTCTTCCTGATACTCAGCCCATCTCTATCCCTCCATATTGTATGGCTTCAGCTGAGATTAAAGATTTAAAAGAGCAACTTAAAGACCTCTTAGATAAAGGTTTCATAAGGCCCAGTGTTTCTCCATGGGTACTCCCATCCTATTTGTGCGTAAGAAAGATGGCTCTCTTCGAATGTGCATCGACTATCACCGGTTGAATAAAGTCACAATCAAGAATAAATATCCTCTTCCTAGAATTGATGATTTATTTGACCAGCTTTAGGGTGCAAGTTATTTCTCTAGGATAGACCTCAGATTCGGCTATCATCAACTTAAAGTAAGGGAATGTGATATCCTAAAGATAGTTTTCAGAACCTATTATGGTCACTTTAAATTCCTAGATATGTCCTTCAGGCTATCGAATGCCCCAGCAGCCTACATGGACTTAATGAATAGAGTGTTCAAGCAGTACTTGGACATGTTCATCATAGTCTTCATCGATGATATTCTTGTCTATTTTTGTAGTAAGAATTACCATGTAGACCATCTCAGAATCATGTTGCAAACTCTTAGAGATCATCAGTTGTTTGCCAAATTTAGAAAATGTGAATTTTGGCTAAGATCAGTACCTTTTTCTGGCCATATTATTTCCGATGATGGCATTAGAGTTGATCCTTAAAAGACCAAAGTAGTAAGAAACTAGCCTAGACCCATCTCTCCATTAGACATTAGGAGTTTCTTAGGTTTAGCTAGCTATTACCAATGGGTTGTTAAAGGGTTTTCATCTATTGCGTCCCCCATGTCTAAATTAACTCAAAAGAAAGTCAAGTTTTAGTGGTCAGATTCTTGTGAGAAGAGTTTTCAAGAGTTAAATACTCGACTCACTTGAGCCCTAGTTTTGACGTTACCAGATAGTTCAGATAGGTTTTTTGTTTACTGTGATGCTTCTAGAGTTAGTCTAGGTTGTGTTTTGATGCAGAGAGGTAAGGTCATAGCCTATGCCTCTAAACAGCTTAAACCTCATGAAAAGAACTATCCTACCCATGATCTGGAATTAGCAGTTGTTGTATTTGCCTTGAAAGGCATTATCTTTATGGGGTAAATGTTGATCTGTTCATGGACCACAAAAGCTTGTAGTATGTGTTCTCGCAGAAAGATTTAAATCTTCATCAAAGAAGGTGGTTAGAGTTGCTAAAAAATTATGATATGAGTGTTTTGCATCATTCGGGAAAGGCCAACGTAGTGGCAGATGCCCTTAGTAGACTTTCTATGAGTAGTTTTGCTTATATTGAGAATGATAAAAATAAATTAGTGTATAGGTTTATCAGTTGGCTAGATTACGTATTTGGTTGGTTGATTTAGCTGAAGGTAGTGTATGGGTTCAGAAT
>NW_025870185.1:0-1070 GCF_002878395.1 Capsicum annuum
AAATCTGCCATACGTATGTTTTAATATAAATTTTGTTTTTTTATTTGTTCCCTTTCCATAGATAGATTCTAATATAAATTTTGTTTTTTATTTTTTCCCTTATATATATATATATAATTTCCTAAAAGTTTCCCTAAAAATCTTCCATGCGTATGTTTTAAATATAAATTTTATTTTATTTTATTTTTTCCCTTTCCATAGATAGAGTTTTCCCTAAAAAGTTGTGTAGGACTTATAATGAAAAAATTGGCACATTACATGTAATTCCTTATAGGCATGAGATTCTTCCATTTTTTTTTCTATTCTAAATATTTGAATAATAATTTAATGATGATTATTTTAAAAAAATAGTGAAAAAATGATTTTGTCTATTGAGGAGTATTTTAATGAAGGACAAAAATTTCAAATCACTTTTCTAAGGGGCTTCACACTTTTAATATATTATAGTTATAGATTTTATCCTTTCTATCTCAAGCATGTCATCCTTGGAGCATCTACAAAAAATCTCTCATTGTCCCTTGTATTTTATCCATAATTACTTTAGTTTTCTAATTTTAATTTGTACATTTTTTTTTATTTTTACATCTTATTTTTGCCTCTTGTTTTTAGTGTTTCATGAATAGTCTAACTAATTATGACGCACAAACTGTCCCAAAAGTTACTGCAATTAGAGCTATTTCAAATACGTAGTTTCTCTTTTGCTAGTTCATTGACCACTATGTTAGGTTAACTTATGATATTGTCTGTTGAGCATGTGATATACATATATATATATATATATATATATATTATATGTATGTGGGTATGTTGATAGAGAAACCATTCAAAATATACCAAAAAAATAGCAATTATGATACTAAATACTTTTCTATCGAATGTATGAAATAAATATAGTTGATATTCAAGGATAATATTTACTAAAAGATACAATTGAAAACATCTCCCTCGCTCTCTAGTTTTTGGATGGTGTTCACAACTTAATGTAATAATGATTTTAAAACTTGCATGTCTCAAAATAGATGAATGGAGGATTTGTTTTTTTCTTTAAATAATCTTACTTTGGTTATGTA
>NW_025870186.1:0-2242 GCF_002878395.1 Capsicum annuum
AGTCAATCAAATTTTTTATGTTGACATATCATTTATCTCTTTTACCCTTTTTATGAAATATTATCAATTTTTTAATACTTAGACGATCATAATAATTAATTAGAGGTGATATAGTAAAATCATGATGAAAGCAATGAAGCACACGTCTTAAGTGACTTGTAATAACTAAGTAGAAGCAACATAGCAAAATTACTATAAAAAAAATACTTGTGTAATAATTAATTAATAATTGTACAGTAAAATTATGATTGAAACAGTCATAGATGTCTATTTTACTTTTTTCTAATTAAATATTATTAATTTTTTAATATGTAAATGACTTATAATATTTAATTAGGATATAATAATTAATTCAGGATGATATATTAAAATTATGATTGAAGCAACTGAAGTAGACATGTCATAAATGTCTATTTTAATTTCACTACTAGAAAACTGCTTATTACCTGGGGATTTTACCTAGGGAATAACATCGCAGAAAATACAAGCGGATTTACCTACGAAATTATTAAAGTCGTCAATATTAAAATATATTATTACCTGCGAACTATATATGTGCAACAAATTCCGCAGGTAAATTTGGCGTCATATTGCATAAATTTCTTACTTGCGACATTACTTGGGGAAATATATCGGCAGGTATTTTATCTCTAGGTAAATCCCCAGGTATATGGACAAATATATATATATATATATATATATATATATATATATATATATATATATATTAAATACGTAGAAAAATTCACAGGTAATTTATCCTATGGATTACCTAGAGATATTTTGGTGGAAATTTATGTAATGAATTTTGTTACCTGAGAAATTATTTAAGGATTTTGTGCTGTGAATTTTGCTGGAAATTTATTCTTGGAGATTTATCGGCGAAATTATTACTTGCGACATTACCTACGGAAATATATCGGCGGATATTTTATCTCTAGGTAAATCCGCAGGTGTATAAATAAATATATATATTTTTTTAAAATCTGTAGAAAAATCTCCAGGTAATTTATCCTACGGATTTACCTAGAGATATTTTGATGGAAATTTATGTAATGGATTTTGTTACGTCGAAAATTATTTGGAGATTTTATGCTGTGAATTTTGCTGGGAATTTATTCTTGGGGATTTACCGGCGAAATTATTACTTGCGACATTACCTGGGGAAATATATCGGCGGATGTTTTATCTTTAGGTAAATCCACAGGTATATAAACAAATATATATATTTTTTAAATCCATAAAAAAATCCCCAGGTAATTTATCCTACGGATTTACTTAGAGATATTTTGGTGGAAATTTATGTAATAAATTTTATTACCTGAAAAATTATTTGGGGATTTTGTGCTGCGAATTTTGCTGGCGATTTATTCTTGGGGATTTACCTGCAAATTTATTGTGACATTACCTGGGGAAATATATCAGCGGGTATTTTATCTCTAGGAAAATCCGCAGGTATATGAAAATATATATTTTTTTTAAAAATCCATAGAAAAATCCCCAGGTAATTTATCCTACGGATGTACTTGGAGATATTTTGGTGAAAATTTATGTAATTAATTTTATTACCTGAAAAATTATTTGGGGATTTTGTGCTACGAATTTTGCTGGGGATTTGTTCTTGGGGATTTACCTGCAAAATTATTACTTGCGACATTACCTGGGGAAATATATTGGTGGGTATTTTATCTCTAAGTAAATCCGCAGGTATATGAAAAAGTATAATTTTTTTTTAAATCCATAGAAAAATCTCCAGGTAATTTATCCTACGGATTTACTTAGAGATATTTTATTGGAAATATATCGGGGGATTGTGTTGCTACAAATTTAGCTGAAACTATTTCTTGGGGATTTATGTAGAAATTTTGTGACTTGAAAAATTTTTAAATAGGAAAAGGATAAATTTGAAGAATAAAAAACATAAAATAAAAAGAAATTAGACATTAAATCG
The DNA here is from genome assembly GCF_002878395.1 of Capsicum annuum. NCBI lineage: Eukaryota > Viridiplantae > Streptophyta > Magnoliopsida > Solanales > Solanaceae > Capsicum > Capsicum annuum. The sequence goes on from NW_025870186.1 coordinate 1,952, forward strand.
GTGGATACGTATTATCAAGCAAAAGATGCTCAAGAAATTAAAATTAGTTTATTGACATAGATGGTATCACACATGTATTATCAGCAATTTTAAATTTTATATTCATAATTTATAGATGTTTATTTTGAATTATTGTTATCGTTGATTTTAAAGTAATATATTATGTGTCGTATTTTTATTTACAAAATTTATTCGTAACTAATCTGAGAATAATTATATTATTTATTTTACTGTTATTATTGTTATTGTATTAATCCGCAACCTCAGTCAATTTAATTTTTTATAATCTAT
>NW_025870187.1:0-4087 GCF_002878395.1 Capsicum annuum
GGAGATTTTGGCTTTGTTATGGGCTTGGAGGTTCTTGTGGCATTCTATATGGTCAAATCCCTTCCTTGGATTGAATTTTCTAGGGTGTTACAATATCTCTCTATTAGGGTCATTTATCCCCAAAGAAAAACTGACTGAGTTGGAAGGTTAGGGAGAAGAGCTGCAATTCCCATATTTCTCCGCCATTTCTTCTGATATTATTGGAACCCATTCACACTATCTATACTTAAAATTCCTCTATTGAGTTTCTACGAGCTTAACACTAACATGATACTGAGTCGGTAATTGAATTGTGGATGAACTCTTGGATGTATGCTATGACATGAGAATAGCTGGGTGACATAAAATCAAAAAAATTAATTAAGTGAAAACTATTACCTCAAGCTAGGACTGAGTTGTAAAGAAAAAGGTGAACTGGGGTTTTCTTGAGTCATTTGTAAAGAGGTTCACAGACCTGCCTAATGTTAGGAATAAAATCCGTAACATAATTGAGACTTCTTAGAAACCTTTGGAGTTGAGTCTTATCAGTAATTTCATTAGTAAATTTGGAGGAGAACTCAATGGCTCTACAAATAGGTTTATAGCTACCTTGATAAAGGTCATCAAAATCAAAAGCTTAGTCCAGAACCTTCCTTGCTTAGGAATTCCAAACCCTGAAGCCTTCATGATAGTTGAAACTGATGCTTCAGATATAGGGTATGGAGGGATCTTGAAGCAAAGGGTTTATGATAGTTCTCCTGAATAGTTAGTCAGGTTCACAATCAGAATATGGAATTCTGCACAAAAGAATTACAGCACTGTTAAAAAAGAAATATTATCTATAGTTCTATGTATCACAAAAGTCCGAAGATTCAGGCGGATCTTCCATTATAGAGAATAAACTTGCTCTGGTCTCTTCAGAGAGATCTAATTGGTTTATTTTCTTTTTCTTATCAGACTTGCAATCTTTCGCTCTGTGGCCTGTCTTACCACAAGTCCAACAAGTATCTTTGGCTTTAAAGGTTTTTCGCTTGGTCTTTCTACTAGGCTTAAAAGATTCATTTTTGAAGGACTTTTTGTTTGAGGTGGTCCTTTTGTGAGTTTTGGAGGACTTTTTTCTATGTTTTTTGCTAGGACTAGTAAAACCATAGTCTTGGCAAAAGGTTCCTAACCCATACTTTGAAGTACTATCTTTCTTAAGTTGTTTCTTAAGTTTAAGGTCAGTGCAGAGATCTATCCCTACAGTGGTTATGAAACTGATTAAGTTGCCATAGGTTAGGATATCGTAAGGAATCTTTCCCTCGAATCTATCCTTAATTTTGGTTCTAACCTTTTCTGCAAACAGAGAAGGGAGACCACTAATGAATCGTTCCTTCCAGAAATCATTGTTGCAATCAGGTTGGATCATGACCTTTACTAAGAAGGTATCTTTGTACCATCGAAAGTCTGCTAGGTCTTTGCAGGTAAGATTGTTAAGGATTTCTAAGCTCCTATCTTAGAATAGTTTGGGCTCTCCTATGAAATGTCTTGCTATATGGTATAGGAGAGTGGCACAAGCGTCTTCTTTTGCTACTTGCTCTAGAACTTCTTGGCCATTTTCGCTCTTGACCACTGTTTCTATGGTCGTGGCTCCATAGATAAGGTTTTTGATATCATCAGTGAAGTAGTTGTCCCACCAATATTTTATCATACCAGTGAAACCTGATACGATCATGGTAGCTGCTTCCTTATCAGTGGCTCCTCTAATTTTTTAGGCCGTGATGGAAACGCCCATTTCATGGAGTTTGTTGTAGATTTGGTGTTCATCCAAACCGTCAACATTCCATTCAGTTATTCCTCTACCATCATGGTTGAAAGTTGAGAGGTAGGGATTCTCTTCGAATTGGACGTCAGGAGAAGGTTTTTTATAATAGTTTTTCTTAGTTGAAAAACGATCACTGGTGAGTTTAGAAAGAGAGTTTTTCTGGTTGCTGGACTCTGCTTTCTCAGAGATCTTAAACTTGGAGAGTTTGTCGTGGATTTGTTCCAAGATTTTTCCTGATACTTTGAAGTCATCGCTGAGAGTAGGGAATTTTTCCTTCTGGAATTCAGGGATCTTAAAGATAGGGTTGGTTATAGGATTAGGACTTGGAATCCCTTTCTCAGGAGCGGGAAAACTAAAGGGAAGTATCAAGTTTTTAGTATCTCCTATTTGTTGGGAGATAGTGTGAAGGACCTGATTAGTATAGTTGTTTTGTTCAACTATCCTATCGAGGTCTCTATTAATAGGAGCTGATAGAGGTCTATCATGCTTTTTCTTAAAAGGTGAAGCATTGAGGACTTCATTGGAATGAGGAATTTTTATCCCTTCGAGAGGAGGAGTAACGAATTTAATTACCTTGTTACTCTGGGTATACCATTTATTAATGATAACGTTAAGGGATTCATTCAGGTTCTCCATTCTTCCGGTAAACTCAAACCATTGAAAGAATTCTATGTCACATCGGAGTCTTTTCATATCAGCTATCCATAGCCGACCTAACTCCTTTGTTGTTCTTTGGAATAGATACTGGTGTACCATTTCCTCTTTATTGCGTCCTTTGGGAGGTACCAGCGAACTTCAAGAGCCTTTAGGTCTGGTGTGTATTCTTCATCAGATTTCATGACGAGTAGACTGGGGTCAGTCCTAATTTTCTGACGGGATATGGAAAGGGGAGGTTCCATATCTGAGGCTGTAGGACTGCCAGGGTCATAAGGATTTTCAGGTTCTAGGGACTCATGGACCCTAGTGGATTGCTGATAATAAACTTTTGGGATGGGATCAGAGAAGTCAACTCCTCTTACTTTGCCCTTGTCATTATTATTATCATTTTCATCATTTTCCTCCTGGGTTTTTGAGGTGGAAGCTCTGTGCGAGACAGATCTTCGAAATGAAGAGTTTTGAGGGGTGTCGAAGCCGAGGAATTTTAAATCAATCGAGCCATCAGGATGCTGAATAACTCGTTGTATTTGAGATTTTTCGGGATAAGTACGAATGGGTTGGGTGATGGCATCAAAGTGCCATTCATTACTATGGATGACTTCATCCCAAACCAAGGGCTTAGGGACAAAGACATTGGTTCTGTCTTTATTGGCCTCCATGAGAGTGGTGACACCCCTAGGACTTGTGAATCTATCTTGGGGCGCTAGAGTTGTACCCATCAATCGATAGTATACTCTGTATATTATCGCGATTTCTCTAGTATTATCCTTACTAAAGGGGTTCCATTGATGAAATCCCACATACCTGGAGATAAAAGCCTTAAAGAATTCTTTAGCATTGGATACCTGAAGAGGATGAACCCTTGCTCTGCCTTGGGGAAAGAATTCACCTCTTTTCTCTATTTAGAACTATGTGTCAGATGTTTTTCTGATTAATGAGGGTTTAGGGTTATATTAAACCCAATAATAATATTAGAGATAACCTAAATGATGTATTTTTGTGTTAAAAGAGTGGGATAATACTGATATACTACTTTAAAATTCATATTGGGAACTGTTGGAAGAGATGTACGGGACCTTCCTACGATCGTGGGTTTAACCTATGATCATGGGTTATACTTGTGGTTGGGAGGTGGATGAGAGCTCTCCAAACATGATCATATTAGTGTTGGTATGATCATGGAATCTACCTACGATCATACCTTATTCGTAGGTTTGAAAGTTCAATCAGGATTATCTATAGGACTCATGCTCGTGCTAAGGATCGTGGTTTTAAAGAATGATCGTGGTTCCCTCTCATGGTTGGAAGGTATACTTGTCAAATTTCATATGTTGGGGTTATATCAATCAAACAAGACCATTGTATGGTCATACAATGTAACCACGGTCTTGGTTTGGCTCGTGATATCTTACTTCAGTATAGTGCTTTCTTAAAAAGGCCATAACCTTTTACTATGATATCGTATTAAGACAAAATTGGATGCATTCGAAAGATAATTGAAATATCTATCATTTGGTGGGTCTAAAGATCCAAGATGCTTCATAATATATAGTTTATGCTCATTTAAAGTAGATTATTTCTCAAAGAATCAATCGGTAGGGGAGATTTTGGCTTTGTTATGGGCTTGGAGGTTCTTGTGGCATTCTA
>NW_025870188.1:0-2990 GCF_002878395.1 Capsicum annuum
TGACCAAACCATATTAATAATATGATTTTAGTTTTTATTTTTCTTTGTCATCGGATTTATCATCTCATGGTTTGCAACTAATAGCTTCCGCATGACGCCCTCTCTATTTTGAACCCAACAAGTGATATTAGAGCTCATGATTTAATGGCCCGATGGTTCAGATTGAGGACATATTGAGATCAAAGTTGCAATCAATTTGATGATAATGAAGATATTTTGTCAAAATAAAACTATATGTGGAGATAATTGTCAATCATATTTTCAACAATCCTGCTATCACATATTTGAAAATAAAGCTCACTTTTAATCCTGTAAAAGGGTTCCAATATTTTTAATCCAAAAAGGGCACCCAAAAAGGCTCAATTTTTAAAGCATGTCAAACAGCAGTGATATATGAAGAATATATGAAGAACGAAAATCATGCGAGGGAAGAAGGAGGATCAAGAATATTTTGCAGAAAATCAAGCCAAAAAGGAGAGATTTGTCAGGGTTTTTGCCCTGATTTTCTTACCAAAATTAAGTTTACTTTTTCTTGGAAGGAAAATAAAAGTAACCATATTTACTTTTATTTTTTCTAAAAGGAAAATATAATTCTTTTCCATATTTGGCTAACCTATTTCTTAGAGTAAGGGTTTTGGACATCTATAAATAGAAAACCCCCTTTTCATACCATAACACAATAGAATTCATAATGTAGTTGTTTGAAGAGTTTTGTTTAGGGGAAGATTTTCTCCCAATAGGTTTTAATTTTTTTTTTTCAATATTATTTTTAATACGTAAGTCATTTGACCAATCCATATTAATAATATAATTTTAGTTTTTATTTTTCTTTTTCATCGAATTTATCATCTCATGATTTGCAACTGATAGCTTCCACATGACGCCCTCTCGATTTCAAACCCAACAGTAAGCCCGTGCAAGCACGGCTCAATACGAAAAAATAAGTTAATTTAGTAATAAAGCCAATTATAATTTAATTAATTTATTAAATATTATTTGTTATAGTCCTAAATTTCAACTACAATTTAATAGAATCAACACTATCTTTCATTTGTGTTTGGTAAAATTCATTTGAAAAGTACTTTTGATAAACAAATTGTGTTTGGATAATCTTTTTCAAGAAGTGGGTTTTTGAGATAAATGACCGAAAAGAACATGTATCAATAGACTTTTACTACTAAAATCAATTTATAGAGAAAATTTATTTAAAATCTCTATTATAATATTTTTAATTAAAATTTTATTTTTATTTAATTAAAAAGCGTGTACTCTAAAATTTTCAATCAATATTTATATGCATAAATAAATTAAAAATATTAATAATTATATAACATAAATAATTAAATATCACTTTAAAATATCAAACAAAAATAAATATAAAAATTATTTCATAAATTAAATTATTATTTATGAAAAATTAACGACAAAAATAATTAGTCCTTCATACATCACAAAATTCTCAATGATTTCATTTCTAATTTTTCTATACAATATCTCCATACTAGTAGAAGATCTGTCATATATTCTGAAGGTATACCAGAAGGCTCATCTCCTTCTTCATATATGTAAACGAACTGGTAACAAATATGTCAATTATCATGAATTATTTATTTAAAATTAAATATTCAAGAAAATTTTTGCAAAGTGTTGTCAAAATATCATTTATTCTTATAACTTGATTCATCAATCATTTGCTATCACTAATAATAAAAAGTGAAAAATTCGGATCATCATCAATGATTTTTTAAAACTTATTTGAAGAAAATGAGTGGAAATAAAATAATAATATATAAATTATAAATAAAATAAAGAAATATGATGTAAATATGAAGTATAAAATATTAAAATAAAACTTTAATCATACTTATAAGATATGTTACATATATATTAATATGTATATATATATATATATATATATATATATATTATTAATATATATATATATATATATATATATATATATATTTGTGTGTGTGTGAGAGAGAGAGAGAAAGAGAGAGTGATAGGGATATTTTAGTCATGAAAAAAATAATTTTCTTTTTCTGCTTCTGCTTTTTTGGAAAAGCAAAAATTTTCTGTTTCTTTCCAGAAGCAGAAAAATTGCTTCTACTTCTTTTTAAAAGCACTTTTCCAAATTTGTCAAACACATTTCTTTTCAAAAAAGTTTTTTTTCTCAAAATAAGTGCTTTTCTTTGGGAAATAAGCAATCTCAAACAAGCACTTAATAGCCTGTTTGGCATTGCTTTTTTCTCAAAAATAGTACTCTACTTTCTTTGAAAAAAAAGGCACTTTTCTGAAAAGAAAGGTGTTTGACAAACTCGCAAAAGTGCTTTAAAAAGATGTAGAAGCAATTTTTCAGCTTCTAGGAAGAAGCAAATAATTTCTGCTTTTCAAAAAAACAGAAGTAGAAACAAAATTTTTTTTTATGAAAATAATATCTCTATCACTTACACACACACATATATATATGTGTCCGTTAATAATTAATTAACATACCTTATAAGTTTGATTTTAAAATTTTATACTTCATATTTACATCATAATTTTTTATTTATTCCATGATTTATTTTTTGCTCATTTTCTTTAAATAAAATCACAAATATCATTGATGATGATGGTCGAAGAATATATAACTCTTTATTTTTATTATTATGACAATAAATGATAGATGAATCACGTTCAAGATCAAATGGTATTTTGGCAACACTTGTAAATGTTTTCTCGAATATTTAATCTTAAATAAAATCATAAAAAGTGACTTATTTCTTACCATGTGGTGAATTTTTTCATATGTAGTGATTTAATTTATGAAATAATTTTTAAATTTATTTTTGTTTGATATTTTTAAGTAATATTTAAATTATTTAAGTAATATATTATTATTAAATATTTTTTAACATGTCTATTTATATAAATATTGATTGAAAATTTCATAATAAGTACTTTTTAATTAAATAAAAATAAAATTATAATTAAAAATACTATAATAG
>NW_025870189.1:0-1533 GCF_002878395.1 Capsicum annuum
TTTAATTTAATATTTAAATAAATTATATTTAGATATATTATATACTAACATTTAAATTTTAAAAGACATAAGTTTATGAAATAGTAGAAGTCTATTTAGAACTCTTCAAACATGAATTTTTATTTTTAAGCTAATAAAAATAATTGCTATAATAACGAATAATGTATTTTTAAATTCAAATATTTCAATCCTTTATTCAAAACTTTTATTACATACAAATAAATTTTGTCCTAAAAATTGTCAAGTTGCTTCTCAATAGTTTGCCACTTGGCCAATCATGATGCTTCGTCCTCTGTTTATATATATATATATATATATATATATAAAGGAAAGATAGTAGCCTGCTGATGTGTCACCTCTCAAAGCTCAAAGATCGAATTTATCTTTTTTGTGATTTTTTTTTCTCCTAATTTTATGTTTTAACTTATTCTTAAAAATTTAAATTTAAATGTGGCTCAATAATTAGTACACTATTAAAAGAAACTATAACTATAGACTTTATATCCTAAAATAATAATAGCGATTACATTGCTAATTAATTCCTTTGTTTCGTAATATTCTTTTTATGCAATTGTAAGTTTGTAACTGTAGACTTTATATCCAAAAATAAAATAGCAATTACACTGCTAATTAATTGTTTTGTCTCTTAATATTCTTTTTATGCATCTTTTATATATATATATACTATTCTTTTTTTTACTGTTTTGCCCATTCTGCGAATCTTTTTGTCTAATTATTGATAAGAATAAGAAATTACCACTACTTCAATTATACAAGCAAACAAGGAAGATTATTGTTGATTTATTTAACTTGCTTCTTTTTGACACCAAGATATAATGTTATTGTTGATTACAGGGCCGAATTTAGGAGGGGTCCGGGTGTTCATTCGAACTCCCTTGATAAAAAAATGCATTGTATATATAAGTTAATTTTTATTTTTTTTTTATAGATATATAGATTTTGAATCTGCTCAACACAAGACTAGAGGGTGGCTTAATAATTTACGGTGTTCAAAGTTTACCTTAAGATTTCAAGTTCAGATCCTAGATAATACATTTATTTTGGTGCAATTCCTGGATGTTGTTTATCAATGACTTGGTTAGTCAAGAACTTCAAACAACTAAAAATATCAAAAAGATAAAAAAATGATAATCCTTCCATCTATAGTTAGCTTATATTAACCGGCAATTGTTGTAATTAAGAAATAATATTATAAAGTTGAAAAGTGTGAGTTGATCTTTCAAGATTGACAAAATAATTTATTTTTGATTTTCTTTATTTATCACATTTGCATCTAGACTACTTGAATATTTGATTGCTTCTATTTGTCTTCTTTTGGACCTCGTAGTTTAAGTCTCTATAAATATTTGATTGCATATATTTCATTGTAGAAGCAGATCGGATGAAAGACAAAAGGTTATTCCCCGAACATATTCAAATTTCAATAAACTTGCTTAAGTTAGATGATTCTAACTAAGATATTTGATATCTAGAGTAAATTCATTTCATAAATTAAATTGATTAGATTTGAAG
>NW_025870190.1:0-3132 GCF_002878395.1 Capsicum annuum
CAAATAGGAAAGCTTACTAAATTCACCCACATTGGTGGGAAAAAGAACCTTTCATGTGTTTATATTGAGAAACACATCTCCAATTGGATAGTGAGACAAGAAAAAGGTGGTGCCTTGCATCGTCTTCATCGCTCGCTCAGCTTCAACTTTGGCTTTGGATATGTTTATATTGAGAAACACATCTCCAATTGGATAGTGAGGCAAGAACAAGGTGGTGCCTCTCACTGTCGTCGTCATCATCGCTCGCTCAGCTTTGAATTTAGATTTGGATTTACCAAATAATCAATCGATAAGATCTATCTTTTTAGATAAAATTTATTTGAAACTTAATGAACAAGAACAATGTGGTGCCTCGCGCCGTTGTCATCTTCGCTCGCTCAGCTTCAGCTTCAGCTTCAGATTTGCATTTGGATTTGGATTTGGATTTTTTAAATGATTGTTTGATGAGATCTATCTTTTTGAAAAAAATTTATTTGAAACTTGATGAACAAGTGAAATTTTAATCCAAAAAATCTAATAGATATATTTTTCTCCATGTGCGTTCACATTTCGAATGCCATGCAAACGCATGCACAACGCACCATGGTGACCTACGGCCATAGGTCCAGTGCAGTTGTAGCGCAGAAAACTATTGGAATTTGACAGTGTCACCTGCGGCCGCAGATCGGGCGTAGTTCCAGCATACATTGGGCACAGGTGACATGACTGTACTGAATAGGTTCCTTTTTGGTGAACCAATGCTTCCTTTTCTAAGGGGCACATTAAGGCTATAAATACCTGACATATTCCTCAGCTATAGACATGATTTTTAACAAGTAAAATACTCTTCTTCTCTACAAAAACTCATTGTGGTCATTAGCCGTTGAGTGAGTTTGACGAATCCAATAATTTGAGGTACCTTGCGCTATTGTTAGATTGAAAGACATTATATCATGGAGGAAAATTTCATAACCTCGGGTATAGTTAGGGTAAATTATTCCTTAAGGACACTCCGTGAAGTCGGGGGACTTGGCTTTAAATTTCTGTTTCATCTCATTTTTGAAAGTATAAACACACTTCTTAGACTGATTATTTATAATCTTCTGTTGAAGGTGTTGTGTAACTTCATAGGTGTTCTTATTTTTAGACTTGAACTTATGTTAAAGTTGTTGTGTGCCTAAATACAGATTCTTGTATCCGAAAAAAATTAAAGACTACAATATTATCATGTTATGATTATTGTATGCAAACATTATGTTATATGTGTAAAATACACATGCCAATGGAGTCTTAGATCAATAGCTATACAAAAATTAAAACTGCTTGAATAACATATTTCAATAATATTCATATTTATTTAAAGAATGAAAGATCGTATGCATAGAATCATGTCACCATGATCTTGTAGTGGTATTATACAACAAAAGTTTAATGTTTCAAAAATAGTATACAAGTGAACAAATATCCAATGAGATGTCAAAAGTGTATACAATATCAACTTGTCTTACAGACAAGCATGACGGACAAAGGAGAGAATAGTTGAAATATTAAGAGGAACCTTAAAAAATTCATACACACAATTATTGATATTAGTCAAGTGTACGTATTTTGCACGTGTGTATGAAGATAATAATAAGTGTATATAAATGAATATATAAATTTTCATATTTATATTGAACAATATACTTGATCTGCCTTTAAAAATCCTATTCTTATGAATCGGATCCTTTTAAAGTTACTTAAGGCTAATTTCTTGATAAAGAAAAGCTTATCCTTCAAAAGATCTCCTATTTCTCTCTTTTCATACCGCTCACGTCAAGGCACGTAAAATCACATTCCATTTCATGCATCTTCTCATTCAAGACAAATAATTATAAATTATAAAATAAAGATATGGACAAAAAATTTAAAAAAATATGACATTGAAATATGAATTATTTAATATTATACTTTGAAAGGAAAAATATACTTTAGAGTCTTAATGACGATACTAAAATGTAAAACGAGCAATTCAAACTATCCCTGATGGAAGAATAAAATCGATTATAAATTTGATTTACTAACGCATGAAATCTCTATTTACCATTACGTTTTATCTTCTAACCAACTAATGACTTTGTTTAATACTTGTTTGACACTATGATTTGTTTGCTATTACGAGAAAGAACAATCTTCACTTTATTTTTATCTCAATAGCTTTTCTTAATGTAAGTATAATTTTGACAAAATATTATTAACATGAATTACGCCTTAATAAGAAGTAGAACTTATATGAATAAAAAATAAAATTTAGAATAGAAAAAACATACCTTAAATTCACTTGTAATCAATACAAAGTTTTGTTAAACAAACTTATTTTGAAGGTAAATTTAAACTAACAAACAAAAAAGGGCATCAAATATAGAAGCTTAAAACCCCAAACAAATTCATTTGCAATCAAAAGAAAACGTTGAAAAACGTAAAAAAGAATTTAATATGATTCTTTACATATATTATTTTAGGATTGTTAATTTATTTTCATATATTTTAGGATTCATAAATATTTAGGATTCATATATTTTATGTAGTTTAGGATTCTTAATCTTTCCATATATTTATTTTATAAGGGTTTTCCCATATATTGAAGGAAATATGCGAAAAGATGATTTTGTCTATTGCAGCGTATTTTAATGAAGGACAAAAAGTTCGAAGCACTTTTCTAAGGGTCTTCACACTTTTAATATATTATAGATATAGATATAGATTATAGATTATAGATAAAGATATAGATATTATAGATTATAGATAGAAATTATAGATATAGATATTTATACATGTGAGTGTGCAAATTTTGAGACAGCAACAAGACTATACACAATGGAAGATGACTAGTTCTTGTATCTTTTTACAGGATTAAATGCATCAATTAAGGGTGGTAATATTGCAAACCGATGATAGTTGTAGATGAGACTTTTTTAAAAGTCCAAAGGCATCGATAGACACTCAATCTTGTTGCCAAGATTCACTTAGACACCTCAACTATGGCCTGTATCTATCAGGCCCCTAAACCCCCTGAATTTTGATCCAATTAGGCATCATTTTGTCAATCAGAAAAAGGCTGAAGAGTGTGTTGCACATACGCGATGATGTGGAAAAATTAATCAATTAAAAAAA
>NW_025870191.1:0-2849 GCF_002878395.1 Capsicum annuum
GTGAGCAGCACGGAACTTGTTTCAATCAAATGGCATAGTATTAGGGTAGGAGGCTTTCCTTTGTTATAGAAATCCACCTCCTCTTAGTTTTGAGTAGGCGGAACCATTCTGTTTTGGTTCTTCTTCATGGGTGATCCAGGAATTTGCCTATTATTTTCTCAACTGAGATTTCGATATAGAAGGATCTCTTTATTTCTTCACCGCGGGTTCTCGTATCATTTTCTTGAAAAGATATTATATCACCGTGGGAGAGTTTAAAATGAGTAATGTTAACCATTCCATTATTCACACAAACCCTTCGATGACTTATCGGCTGCCTTGCTTGAGGAATAGTTTCACAAAAATGGAGACGAACCGGGATAACGTCCGATCTTGTTTCTGGATTGAGTAGAAAAGGGATATATGAAGTTCGTTCTGTCCGGAGGATATTTATTATGCTGTCACTACTGCTTGTCAATTTGAATTGCATCAAAGCTCTCGTTCGAACTTCATCTACGAGAATTCTAAACAAGAACTCGAGACTTGAAATGAATCCAAGTGGAGGTTCTTTCTCAGGGCGTAAGGAATAGCACGCAAAAGATAGCCTGGAAAGACAAAGACAGGATTTTTTAATAAAAAGCAGTGGATGAGCAGTAATGGCTGGGGAAGGGGGCAAGTACATCCTTTTGTTCTCAGTTCGTGGGAATTGCTTCCATCACTAACCAGTTCAGCTCGGCTAGTGGGCTTTTGTGTTCGAACCTCGAATCCGGACCTTTCTCCCCGGGTAGTTCAGTCACTCCCAGTGCCTACCATTTCTATATACTTTTGAAAAAAAAGAGGTAGAGCTAGGAGCTCAATATTGGAAGAGCGCCCTCTCTTTTTTTTGGGAAATTGAGTTAGCTGGGCTGGTTCCCTGTCCCCGATATGTAACGAAAAGATTGATTGGTTTACCGCATTCATTCATGAAAGCACTTGCCTCTCTGTTTTTCCAACGAAACGTTGCACTTTTCTTCTTTCTCATTCGGAAGGCTCAGTCCCACACCCTGACTTCAATGATGGGAACAACCTCCGCACTCCGGCGCTCCACTGAACAACAGTTCTCCACCTTACTATATTTAGAATCGACTCTGGTGGAAGCAAAACTGCTTTTATATAGAAGCGGGCAGTCCCCATTCATAAGGATTCAATCTAGTCTGGCCCAGATACAATGTTGACCGGTTTGATTATTGCTCCAAGTCAATTTGCTGTCATTGAAAGCCCAATCAAATAATCCAAACGAGAAAATCATATCTTCAAAGCTCATCACTTCAATAAAGGCATTGAAGTCAGGAGGCTGACCCCCAAGTTTTTTCTAATGGATCCGCAATTACATTAAAGTTCCCCCTGGGCTCGGGCTAGCTTGGATCTTTTCCTCTTACTTTGATTGCTTGATTGTGCTAAAGGCTTTGCCATGTCATTCCCTTTGATAGTAATAAGGTAAGTAGCTTCCGTCAAGCGAACGACATCAAGGAATCTCCGTTTTCAACCTTTGTGGCATTCTTGCCCCCCCAGTATAGTGACCGCTTCCATGTTTTCCCCGAATTTCATCAGTTCCAGGCTTAAGTGCCTGTTCATCCATCTTCATTCCAAACAAAGGTGAACATCTCCATTGAGTGACTGTAACTGCTATGGTTTACAGTCAATAGTTCTTAACCCTTTTTTGAATTATGAGCCACCAGCTTGAGGCTGTTCCTGATGCTGGACTTCAGCAATGGTAGCCATTGCTTCTTCAGTCTGAGAATCCGCGTCTTTGTCGCTTGCAGCCTGGGCGGCTCGGTTTGGCCGAGCCTGTGGGCGTGGTGTTTTGTCCGTAGTTGGATCGGCAAATCGATTGACGATTTGCCAAGGGAACATAATGGCCCACCATCACAGGGAATCTCAAAGCCCCGAGCTCCGTAGTAAGTTCGAAAAAAATGACATGTTGAGAAAGGTGGCCGAATCCATTCGATTTTTAAAAAGGATTACTAATCCTTAACTTTTCGAGGAATCCTTCATCAGTGGTTGTGAATGACTGATTTTTGCAATCTTTTCGACCGTAGGAGCAAGTCAGAAAGATTGAGAAATAGAACCATCTGATTTAATTCGTTCTCAATAGCCACGAGATGATCATCTTAGGGTGATCCTTCTCTTTTTGTACCATTTTTTTCTTTCTAAAAGAGGGCCTGGAACTGGGCTCTCTTCACAGCCCCTAAAGGCGTTAGGAAGAGATTTAATCAGCCAGCGTAATAACTTCAATCGATAGAAAAATCTATCAAGACCAAAACAAAGAATACCATCTCCCAGGGAGTCTTTTTATTTTGCATATCTTGACTTGAGAATTCTCCTCACGCTTTTCCATCACGATTTTCTCTTCGAGGACACTCGCCTCGTCGATTCTTCCCCTCGTTCCTTTTATCTTGGACATTGATATGTTCATGCAAAGCATTCTTTTCTTCCCTATGTAGGCGACACAAGCTACGGAGCCGGGTCTGAAGCTCTGCTCTCCTTTGCCTATCTGAAAGAAGAGGGTGCTCTAATTCCGGAACCAGGATGGCGCGCGGAACCGGATGAACCTCCGGCTGGGGAATGGCTGGCTGCCCATCTCTTTGGGGAGGGTAAATAGGGTCAAAGGAGGGCTCCCTCCTCCCGTCGCACGCGGCAACGAATCCTTCGAGAATCTCCCCCCCTCGAGTACCAATGAAAAAGGAGTACAAGGAGAAGAGCGAGCAAGCCTATGACTGCCTGAACAGACTAGTCTACACTCAGCCAACATTCCGAACTTGTCTCGATACTGACAGTTCAGTGGCTTGCAAGTCCCACCTCGAGCAACAGGTTACCTAAAAACAAATCAA
>NW_025870192.1:0-3715 GCF_002878395.1 Capsicum annuum
GGTACAGATTATCAGATTATTCCCATTTCTATATGTAAGACAGACTTAGCTTGTGATAGATCACATGGACAGCAGGTTATACTTCCTGGCAAGAGTATGACACCTCTCTCCATCGTGAGGTTTCCTCCTTAGGAGGACAAGAACGTTGGACTCCATGAATGCTTACATGGTTTATGTTGGTTAAGAGAATCTCCGTTTTAGTAAAATTAAATAAACCATTTTGAGTATTGACCTACTAGTAAAGAAAGCTTTAAAAGAATTCCCTTCAGATAAAGCATTTTTCATGTAGAATGAGTTTTCAGATTTCACTTAGCCTATATGATTTGAGAATAAGAACAGAATATAGATTATAGAACTAAGTATAATGGATCACAAGATTTATATGATGTGCTTTACTATTCGTGATTTATGATCTTCAAATTTTAGATTTACTCAAGCCTATGTGAGTCATTTATATTTAGCATGCATGATTTTATAAATTATGATGATATTGCTTACTTATTGCATTAACCCATATATACTCAGTACATCATCAAAGTACTGATCCATGTATACGTCTTTATGCTACGTTATCTCATAATGTAGGTTCAGGTAGTCAGTCTCAACTGCGTGAGTGATTTTCGAGCATCTTATCTACATCTCTACAATTGGTAAGTCCTCATTGTTTAGGGACTTAATTATTTAAGACTTCTAGTTTATTAGTAGTTGATTCAGTATTTATTTCAGAGAGTTTGAGTCAGCTAAGGGTTTGTCCCAGTGTCTCTCTAGTTTCAGTTAGTAGAGGCTTGTTGGACTACTATATTTACTATTCAAATTTTTTTTTAGTATTTAAGTTTTATGTATTGTTTTACCAAGACTTTTGAGATTAGTATGTTTCAAACATACCCAGTTATTTTAGATAGACTTTCGTATTTAGTATGATTTTTCATTCATATTTCTCCTATTTTGAGACCCTAACTCAGTAGAAAGCAGCCAGGGTTAGCTCAGGACTACCTATAGTTCGGTGCACTATGTGGCATCCCAGGAACTCATATTTTAGGGTGTTATATTCATGTCAATATTTTTTTAATAATAAGAGTCTCCAATATGTGTTTACCCAAAAGAAGTTGAATCTCTGACAAAGAAGATGGCTCGAGTCATTGGAAGAATATGATATGAGTTTTCATTACCACCCCAGTAAGGAAAATGTGGTCGTCGATGCTATTATAGATGTCTATGGAGAGTTTGGCCCATGTAGATGATGATAAGCAAGAATTGGTGAAGGACATTCTCTGTTTGGATAATCTTGGAGTTCTACTTGTGGACTCTGAGGATTGGGATGTATTTGTTCTTCTGGTATCTTATTCATCTCTTATTGTTGATATAAAAGAAGAGCATGCATTAGACCCGGACTTGATGAAGATTATGAGTAATATGGGACAACACAAAGTTCCAGATTCTGTGATTGGTGGTAAGGTATCTTAAGATACCAATATAGGCTATATATTTCCAATGTTGATGGATTGATGGAAAGGGTAATGTCCGAGGCTCACGGATCCCATTATGCCATTCATCTTGGTTCCACCAAGATGTATCATGATCTTTGAGAGTTCTATTGGTGGGGTAATATGAAGCATGATGTGGCTAGTTATGTGGCCAAGTGTATGGTGTGTCAACAAGTGAAAGTTGAGCACATGACACTCGGTAGGTTATGCTAAGAAATTGTGTTACCCAAATAAAAGTGGGAGCAATTAATATGGATTTCGTTAAGGGTCTTCCTAAATCTTAGAATTAATGTGATTCTATTTGGGTCATTGTTGATAGAATGACCAAGTCCGCTCCCTTCTTACCCGTGAGGACTAATTTCTCGGTGAAATATTATGATAAGTTGTATCTTTTGAAGATCGTGAAGCTGTATATGGTGCTTCAATTTCTATTATATTGGATTGCGGTCCTCCATTTTCATCTCATTTTTGGAAGTCTTTCCAGAAGGGTTTGGGTTCTATAGTGTGCCTTAGTACCACATTCCACCCACAAATAGACTAATAAGCAAAAAAGACAATCCACATATTAGAGGATATATTATGGACTTGTGTGATTGATTATGGTGGTATTTGGTATGACCACTATCCTTTGATTAAGTTCACCTATAATAATAGTTACCATTCTGGTATTGGCATGGCGCCTTTTGAGGTATTATGTGGTAGGAGAAGTCAATCTCCTATTGGGTGGTGTGAGGTTGTCTAGGGTAAGTTTCTTGGCCCCAGTCTAGTTCAACAAGACTTAAAGAAGGTAAAGGTGATTCATGATAGATTGAAAACCGCTCAAAGTCAGCAAAAGTCCTATGTGGATATGAGGAGTAGGGGCTTAGATTATAGTGTTGGCAATTGGGTATTCTTGAGAGTGTCTCCCATGAAGGGAGTGATGAAATTAGGTAAAATGGGGAAGCTTAGTCACCGGTATATTGGTCCCTACTTGATTATGAAGAGGGTTGGCAATGTTGCTATGAGTTGGAGTTTTCTTCTAGTATGAACTTCATTCACTCGGTTTTCCATGTCTCTATGTTGCAGAAATGTGTAGGTGATCCTTCGTTGGTTGTTACCTTGAGAGATGTTGATATTTGGGACTCTTTATCCTATAAGGAGATCTCGGTAAGGATCTTGGATCGTCAAGTTCAATAGTTGCAAATGTAAGAGGTGGCTTCGATGAAGGTTTATGGATGAACCAAAAGTTCGAGAAAGCTATGTGGGAAATGGAAGAGGACAAGAAGTCCAAGTATCCATATTTGTTTTCTATTCTAGAAACTTAGGAGAGAGGTATATGTTGATATCCTTTCTTTTATTTATTTCTTTGATAGAAAATGAGTTAAAGTCCCTAATAGATTAAGTTGATTTGAGTCTTATTAAACCATGGGTTCAAGTCCCTAATGCTTTGATACTATATGTGTCCTTGTTGTGGTGGGTTTAAGTCCATAGTATCTTGAGTTGATTCATATCTTTTGTATATGATGGGTTCGAGTCCCTAATCCTTGAATTGAGTAAGCATCCTTGATAAGTTGATGGGTTTAAGTCCCTAGGTTGTGAAATGAGTAGGAGTTCATAATCAAGGGTTTAAGTCCCTACGCTTTGAAATGAAAAAGGTGTCTTGATAAATAATGGGTTTGAGTCCCAAAGACGATGACATAAATGATTGATTGATAATGACCATGATGTGTGTTATCTCCTTGTTTTGTGCTTGTTCTAACTTATTTGAAGGACGTTTTGATATGTGATAATGTGTTGGCTTGTCTTTATTTCTCTCCTTACCCTAATTCAAGGATGAATGATCTAAGTAGGGGAGAATTAAAACACCTAGACTTAGAACCATTGAAAAACTTCATCTTTTGGTGTCTCTAGGGTGGATACGACTAGGGGCTTGAGTCATACCCCTTGGATAGGAGTCGTATCCTTCTTCTCTTCCCTTCCTGTATCCTAGGCACTATGGTGAGGGTCGTTTATTTTACTAGATATGAGTGACCCTTCCCTCAATTATGCCTAAGGGTATGAGTCGTACCTAGGTGAGCCATCTGGGGTGAGGTCTTAGCTTGAGTGTACTAATTTTGTTACGAGTGAACCATATGAGTTAGGTGTGAGTCTTACCCTTTGGGTAGAACTCAAGGGTGCATGGAAGTTCCCTTAACAATGTGTGTGACCTAGGATAACCCTAGGGTATGATTTAGGGTACCACTCGTACCCTA
>NW_025870193.1:0-1018 GCF_002878395.1 Capsicum annuum
CAAATGTCATGCACCGAAGTAATTTCCTTCCTGAAATGGACTTAGGAAAACCCTTTTGTTTCATCCCGGCTTTGGTGAATTAATTTTTTACCCTCATTATTTAATGCCAACATCTTAAAATTATTACTTGAAACTTGAAAAAGAAAAGAAAAAAAAATATTTGATCGCACCCGCCGAGGGTTGCCTACGTATCATGTTTTACATGAATCAGATCATCACGTAGTTCATGGATATGGTAAATACATATACATATATATAGAAATAAGGAGAATAAATTTGAAACAAACGCGAAATTTTCCATGCATTTCCACTGCTCTTAAAACAAAACTTTAATGAAAGGAAACTAAAATTATCTAAAACTAGAAAAGACTCAGAATGCTGGAGAAATACTGGAAAACCTATAAAGAAACTAACTCTAAGAAAACAAGAACTTGAATAATTATCATCAAGATGCCCTCCAAAGATGTCTTGCAACTTAATCCTCTCTCAGACTTGAGTAGATCCTGGATAATGCTTTTGGCAGATGTGGAGCGAGAGCGCGTGCCTGACGTCCCAGATTTTCATCACCTCGGTGAAGATACTTAGCATAAACATTAATCAAGGTTTCACTGAGCTGAAGTACTTCTACCCTCGCCTCGATCATACTCTTATGGCAGTTTTGCACCCAATGCTGCGTAGTACGGACGGTATGCTTTAGGTCTTCTTCTCGTTCATGAAGGTCATTGATCTGATAGTGAAGCGCCTGTCGTTCGGTCATCCACTGATCTTTCTTAGCTTCAACTTCCTTCTGAAAAGTTGTGAAGCGTCTCGCTATTTCTCTTTCCCGTTCCATGAAAGCTTTTAGCTGAGCCTGAAGCTTCGACTGTGTACTTGTCAGCGAGGCCTTCTCTTTCTCAAAATCACTCGATTGTTGCTCCATAGCACCGGTGACAATATCCAGGTCTTCTTGTAGGGCAAGCATGGAAACACGATTCTTTCTCTCAATCTCCTTACGAACCAACCTAATTCTGGCCTCAAA
>NW_025870194.1:0-3233 GCF_002878395.1 Capsicum annuum
CTTAGTTTGCATTGTGTCATTCAATTTTGAGTGTGCATAAGTAGACAGTTAAACTTGAAAAAGTTGAGCAAGTAGACATATGCATTTTACATGACGTCCTACGAGGCAAATTGACATCATACGTAGTGTTCTATGGGTTTTACGCCATGTAGGGTGTGTACATATTTGTTCAATTTTATACAAATTTAAATGCCTACTTATGCACACTAAAAGTAGAGGACATACATGCTAGTTGAAGCCAAGTTAACATGTAGATTTATATGTATTATGCCTTTCATTTATAGCTGGGTAAAATCAACTCCAAATAAATATTTTCTTAAAAAGGTGTAAAATTAACAGGGTCAAAATGAAGGAATTATTAGCTGGCCACTTCACTAAATTTAAAAAATATTAAATATTTTTTTCTTACAATTAATTCTTTTCGAAAGTATTTACACTTGTTTGTAAAGTTTTCAAAATGTTTTTAAAAGGTGTTATTAATAAAATTGCCTTCTTATTTATGAATGCTTAATCACCGTATAAAATAAAATATATCAAATTATGAAATGGAGAGAGTAATTTTATTAGCTTGGGGTATAGAATAATCTTTTCGAGATATTTTACTCCGTTGCATCAAAATTCCTAGTTATTTTTCACCTTTTATCTCATATATATATATATGAAGGTGAGTATGATAAGAATGACAAGAATACTTTATGGGGTGAAGTGAAGGTGAGTATGATACTACGTATAGTATAAGTAGTATTGAAAATTTTGATTTGTTAATTTTAGTGTGATTTGATATTTTAAGGTTTGATTTTGATATTTTATAATGTGATAAATTGAGAATCGTAGTTCATTGATTGCATATTACATCTACTCATAACAATAATAATGTATACTTCCTCCGTTTTAAATTATTCTTTTCAAATTTTCTAATTTGATTTCTCATTTTACTTGTTATTTTTCATTAATCAAGAAGAAACAATTTTTTTTCTTCATGTTTTACCCTTTGCATTAATTACTTTTTCTTCAAATTAAAATATAAACATCATTTAATAGGGGTACTATGTTAACTAGCCATGTTATTAATTTATTTTTTTAATCAATATTAGTCTTAATTTGAGATGGAGGAAATACAATATAGGAAGAATATATAGACAGACCCCTGAATTTTATAAAAAATTTTCATATTAATACCTCAATTAGACCATAAACCTATTGAACTCCTTTATCATTCACAAATTGTGTCAATTAAACACAATCTGCTAATGTAGCAAAAATATACAATGCATGTAATACACACGCTAATAATATGGTAAGTTGCAAATCAAATAAAGACACATGACATTTTAAATTAAAATAATCATAAAAATAATTTTTTAATACAATTAAATCTAACCCCCCCCCCCCTCCCCCCCCCCCCCCCCCCAAAAAAAAAACAAGAAAATCCCCATAAATACATCTCACCGCCACTGCTGCCTACCCAATTTTAACCCCCTACCCTTCCAAATACCCCCTTTCTTCGTGTTTGAGCACAAAAAAGACCCAAAAAAAATTATTTTCCATATCTTCTTCTTCTTCACTTGTCTCTAAATTTTATCTCTTTTTTTGTATCTTCTTTTTCATTTATCTCTAAATTTTATTTCTTTTTTTTTCACCAACAAACCACTCCTTTCAACTTTTTTTGCTTTTTTAAATTTTTTTCTCACTTCTCAAACACAATTTTTTAGTAAGAAAAAGAAAACTTAACCTTCACTCCTTCATTTTTTCCATCAAACCAATACCCAACAAGGATTTCAGATGAAAAACTTATAAATTTTGGATTTTGAAGAATCAATAATGGGTAATTGAAGAACCAATCAAAAGAAGTCATTGATTGAATTTTACTGTATACAAAAGACACCATTGATTTCAGATGCAATTTAAAGTTATAAAATGTTATGTTTAAAGATTTGCGAAAGAGGAAGATGGTGGAGGCATAACAGAGATACAATGAAAAAGATGATAACTCATCTTTTTTATTTAATTCGTTCCATGTGTCGTTTTTTTTACTTGATTGCGTTTTTTTTATGTCTAATTTTTTTGATTAATTATGACTTCTGACTCTCCTAGTGGAGAGTGTATTACACATGTCATGTCATGTCAGTAATTGTGTTTAATTGACATGATTTGCGAATGATAAAAGAGTTCAATAGGTACATGGCCTAATTAAGGTGTCAATACGAAAAAAGTAAAAAAATTCATGTGACTGCCAATGTATTTGGCCTACAATATAATTAAACAAAAAGAGTCTGTAGAAGACAGGGCATAGGAGTAATAGATCGAGGTTGTGTATCATAGACCATCGATTCAAAAAAAAAGTCTAAACAATTCAAGAAAATTTAAATGTTCTCATATAATAGAGAATTATGATTTCAATTTTTCAAAAAAAAAAATCCTAATTATATCATACTAACAATTTATATATGTAGAAATATTTTTTTTTAAAAAAGTATAAGCAGGCAAATTATTTCGTTAATCAATTACAGAAAAAAGACATTTCAATTCATATTAAGTAGACAAAATTCCGACGCCTAAATAATTATTTTTGTACTAATATTATTTTATATTTTGCTAATATTATAGTAATATATGTATAAATTGTATATGTAGCACAGTAGCGGTGGTTTCTCGGTATTTATCAGTAAATATCAAAATCGAATAGCACATTAAATCATAATATTTTTAAAAACGCATATGAATATCTTGATATCAATATTTTAAAATTCACTTCATAGACTACAATACAATATGCACACCCTTAATGTCTAGATTGAAATTATTTTATCCCATTTTTTATATGAAATTAACTTATTCATAATTTATATTAAAATAGTTAATTAGTAAATTTTTAGACTAGATAATATTTATTATCAAGCGTAAAATACAATAATCAAGCTTAAAGGTGTTGTTAATTAACAGAGTCAATTTCTTGTATGAATACTTAATTTTACGATACTACCTAATAAAAATTATTAACCTTTTTTGGTGTCAGTTAAATTATTTAAGTTTATATATTTATTATCTTACACAGTATCATTGATTAAAAGTCACTTTAAAATGGAAGGAAACATGTCAAAATTGCCCCTTAGGTTTGAAGGAAAATGGCCAAAATAACTCAATGTCCAAACTAAAGGGTCAAAATTATCCATTTCTAATATTAAGCCTCAAAAATTCCTACAGAAATATGCAAATAATCACTATACGAATCA
>NW_025870195.1:0-3847 GCF_002878395.1 Capsicum annuum
AATCAATCTTAAATCATTCAACAATAGTCAAGAACATTGATACCATGGCTTTGTATAACATTCTTCAACTCATAAAATTCTAAAATCAAGAGGGAGTTGCAACATGAGAGGAAGCGTAAATAGTCATGCTCTTAGTTCAAATATCAACTTTAAGCATATACATACATATATAAAATAACAAATACATTTGGGGGAAACTGACTCAATACCAAATCAATAATATCATTAAAGAATTCATAATACAAGGTTTCAATGTAAATTCCAAAACCCCTTCAAGAAATCATGATTTCACAATGTTAAAAGTTGTTGAAAGAATTTATTATGCCCAAGTAGTTTTAGGAAAACCCCACATACCTTCGATTCAAGGTTTGAAGAGTAGAACGTCAATCTTGACTTGTTTCTTGGAATTATCGATCTTAGGGATGAGTTTCTTGATCTTTGGGGAAGAAGTTAGGGTTTTGATTTGAGAGGAAAATTGAATAATAGAGTGTATTATGGTTTTTTTTAGCGCAAATCTTAAGTTATGGATGGATTTTTGGTGAGGATAAGTGATTGAAATGCCCCTAGACCCATTATAAACTTATTTAATGAGTGAAACAGTTTCGTAATGCGCTGGTCGATGCATCGCGTCGACATCACGTCGGTGTACTGCCTCACACAAAAAATGTCATAACTTTTCGTTCGGTTATTGGATTTTGGACAAATTGGTATCGTTGGAAAGCTAATTCAATTATATAAAATTTGGTTCATCTAAAGATGAAAATTTATGTGTATAAAAAGTCATATACGTTCAAAGTAGACCCTTTTAGAATCGAATATCCGATTTTGGATGAATGAAAGGTTCTTAGCTCAACTTTGCTTTAGGCAATTTCTATGAATATTTTTCACCTAATAATGACTTCATATACTAGGAGAAAGATCATGACACATGAATCTAAAAATAAACCATGGAATTAGACATTCTAGCTCAAAAATGTGGGGCGTTACATTATCTCCCCTTTAGGATCATTCGTCCCCGAATGATAGGTAGGGACATTTGAGGATCTGAATGTGTAGAATAAGGAACGTAATCTCTCATTGAAATAATTTTCCTTAACAAAACATACAAAGGCATCAAACGAGTTCATGGTAACCCCGAGTGAAATATGTAAGCATGAAACATGGGATAATGAAACTTTACATAGGGATGATCTTGCACATGGTTTTTATGAATCCTAATCATTACAACATAAGGCAGGGGTTTATTTGATGATCATAAACCTGATTTATATTGGTACTAATCATGAACTAAGATTCCGCGGAAGATAGGGATAGAAGCATTCTCCACCACTCATGATACAGCGAATATACTTAGCTTAAAGGTACTATTCGTCTATGCCCCAATATTAAATAACATACTTCACTCTTTCTATTTTACAATTCTCCGATCACACATCTAACCATAATAGTTTGAGTTTCACTGTAAGGTGTTTTTATGTTGAAGCCTAACTCGGAGCAACAAGGTGATAACTTAACATATAGATTATTACTATCGTCATATATCCCACCAAGAATATTACCTTACCTTAACACTATTGTCAAATACCCTCAAGTTTTAATTCAAGGAATACTAACCACATAGTACATGGGTAATGGTTTCATCAATCACAACATTCAAGCCTATCATTACTACACCTACTTCATGGATTTCCCCACTAAGACCAACAATTTCAAATACTCTCACAAATATTTTTGCCACATTTCTCCTTCTTAGCTATTTCACACCATAAAAGTCCATCTCTTTCTTTTACCTTTCACCTATAAGCCTAGCTTGAGAATTCACATCAAATTTTTCACCTTTAAGAACATATACTCCCCTACCTAACACATCACCATGCTTCCACATCCACTATCATACTATCATATGGAGGGTCATTAAGGGACCCAAGAATAAATGTCATGAATGGAAGAAACAGTACTCAATTAAAACCCTTACCTTTTGACCTACATCAAGGTGGGACTTTAACTAAAGATACGATAAAATAGACTCGAAGTGCTCCATATATCAAGTGTCTAGATCATAAGTAGAGAGTTTTTGGAAGAAATATAGTACAACATGAATTCTTAGGATAGAGCATAGTGAGAAAACATTGGTGCATATATCAAGATAAAACAAGGGAAAGAGACCGAATTACGCTCTTGGGCCCAGAAATCTATAGGATGAACTGCGCTCCCGACGCGTTAAGCGACGCGCTACGTCGGTCCCTACCAACGTGATTCCTGGCACGATGCATCAACATCGCGTTGGAACTATTTTGATCATTCAAACATGACTCAAACCTAGTCTGGAAAATCTAAAACTTTCCTGAGACACCCCCTTGACACCCCTGACATGAATTAACTCAAAAATCTACGTTCTGGGGCTGGGAAGATCAATTTAAAAATCATGGAAGTTAAGAGATCATAAATATGACTAAGTCTTTTAACAATTAGAAAGATTTTGAGGTTGTCAACTCTCCATATATGCATCCAAGAGTGGTATTGAGTAAAGAATGCTACGAGGTGTTACATTACAACTAAGACAAAGATTGGTGCTTAAAGCGATTGCTCCTCATTTAAGGAACTAAGATTTTCCAAGAGTTTGCATAAACTTTATCACTTTGACTAAACATAGGATGAATCGGTGATACATAGCAACATATTTCCTTAGGACCAAGCATGTTAAGAGACATAGATTTAGATTATGAGCAACATAACTTATCAATTGAATAGATGAAAGACTGGATTATTGAGAGACATAATTACTTCTAGTTTGGAGGTTAGATCATAAACATAAGTCCATAGAGAACTCGAAGTATAGGCATAGGCATGACTTTAACACCTGACGTAGGAAATTAGCAGAATAATCTCTAAAATAGTAGTAGAAGGAGTATGCATGGGTGGGAATAGATTTATCATGACTCCTCCCCATAACTTGCCGCATTGAGAAAAATTTGGGAACTAACTTAAATCCCCATATCCCCCTTATATCAAAGTCATAATCCTAGACTTCTGGACCTATCACTTTATCAAATCTATAGCTACAACTTTCAACATAAAAGAGACATCACTACACACTTAAACTCTAAACTTTCCCTGAAGAACTATACTCTGAAGGCCTTGATTTTTTGTAAATGCTACTCTTAACTTCTGCTAGCCTCTATAGCCATCACTTTATAACTCACACTCTCATGAGCGCACGCATCCACACTCCTTATCACAAAATGTGGTATTAGTATTTACATGCACACAAACTCCTCTCATTAATCTCTAATACAAAAATATAAAATTATTTTCTAGGACATCCCCTTTCAGGGACACTAAGCGCAATATCTTCTAACTTCCAAAGTCATCAACTTACGACTAACATTTTCATGGGTATAGACACCCACGCTTCTAAACGCTTAACACTCCATCTTCAATTCCTTAGAATACTATCATTACACCTCAAATCACATAACCTATAACTTACCAAAATATGTGGAACCATACCTAAGGCACACATTATCTACCTATATTTCTTCAAGTTCAACTTTAATGAACACTATACAATAACTCCACAGACTTTTTTGTACTACAAAATTCAACAACACAAGCTAGGTAAACTTGGCACTTATACCATAAAACCTCATCTAACAACATGTTATTTTGGGTTCAACTTATTCTTATATGACTATCACTCTTATCATCTTAATGACTCATCCATAATTCATCATTTTTAACACTAGTCTTCAAGTATATATATCACTATTTATCTATTCCCTTTTCACAAATTGCCAACCTTGGCCATTTCCCATATCGCATCAAGCCTACTAATTAATTCTACAAA
>NW_025870196.1:0-111193 GCF_002878395.1 Capsicum annuum
AACTTTGATTAAGGGTCGATTCCACAAGTAATAAGGGCAATAGCTTCATGCTTAAATGCCACAAGTGTCTATGAGTTGGCATGATATGCACAAAATAAAGAAATAAAGTAAATGAGGGGTTTAATTCAATAACAATTTTGTGTTTAATTTATACAATTTCAACTTTGGAATGTCAAAATGAATGCTATAGAACGTAATTAATGGATAAAAGCACTTAAGGTAATGACCTCTTAATAGTGATTATAAGCCTTGGTAAGTGAAAATAAATCTAAAATTCAATTGATATGTTATGACTAGGCTTGATATTAGGTATTGTGGGTAATTGATACAAGCATGAAGAGCACAAAAGAGTACAAGGCATTCTCAAAGGTTTAAGCTTCAGAATTGACAAGTGTTTGGAGCCTTTTAAAGCCTTGATCAAGTGAGGAAACAAGGAAGAGTTCCAACATCTCATAGGCGCCTCCCATTAAGGGAAAAGTGTAATTTATATACTATATTCCAACACTCAAGAGGTGCCCCTTTCTATCCCTCATTAAGGGCATTTGAGTCTTTTGTTATATAATAGTATAAATAGACATTTCAACTTCTATTTTCTTTAGTTTTGACATAATGAATTGAGTGACTTTTTATATTGTAATTGTAGTCTTAGCTTGTAGTATTCTCCTTCTCCTTAAGAGAGAGAAATTGAAACATAATGGTTCTATGCAAGTGAGGTGGCTCTTTACTTGTGTTGACCATTTGACAAGAAAGGTGGGTTTTGAGGAGTGTGAATTCCCTTGGTCCACCTAAGAATGAAGTGTTATCCATCCATGGTGAAGTGTGTCTAGTTGTTTGATACAAAATTAGGTGCTAATCATTAAAGGTGGTGTATATTTCATTATCTATCTTTACATTTATGCAATCTTCTTCTTCATCTCTTTTCTATGTGTTGTTTTCCCTTCTAGTGTGGTTGCTGATTTTTGTTCATTGAGTCCTTAATTTCAGTTTTTTGGTTTATTTATGTATCATTTGGTATCAAATCCTTGTTTAGGGTTGTTCCTACAACCCTAAGTCTTGGTTTTAGTGTCCTTATTAAGAAAATTGCAACAAAAAAGAGTAAAATCAAAAGATAAATCACAAAAAAGGTAGTATCTAGTGTTGTTTGTGTAGATCTGAAAGTTGTTGGTTAGATATACTAGTTTTTATTGTGTTTTATTGATTTCAAGAGCTAGATCCTTGTTCTGTAGCACCTATGGAGTCTAGATCTACACTTGGAACAAGATTTGGTCAATTTTGAGCTAGATCCACCATGGCTATAGCATTTTGAAGCATTGAAGAAGCTTTATCCATTTTGGTTTGAGTTGGTGATGTGTTTTGTGACTTATTTGTTGATATTTGAGCTCACCTTGGCCTAAGGAACCTAGATCTAAAAGAAAATTGGAGATTAGGGTTCATTTGCTTAGTAGTCAAACTTTGGTCAACTCTTAAATCTTCATCTTGTTCTTCAATCTTCATCATATCTTGTTGGGGAAGAATATTCAAGAGGTGTATTTGATCAAAAAAGGTGGAGGATAGAGGGTGTACTAGTTCTTAAAGGCAATTTCAAAGAAGCTTCCTAGTCTTGCCAAAAGAAGAAAACAACAAAGACAAAGGGAATCTTCAAGTACAAATCAAGTACAAAAGAAGGACCATTGTTTTTGAATTCATTGGAAGCTCCAAAAAGGCTTTCAAACCTTCCATTTTCCCTTCCAAACGAAATTCCTCCTCTCCAAGGTTGATTTAGGCCGAGACTTAATAATTTGGGTCAAAAATTTTGAAAGGTCAATGTCCAATCATTGAATGCCACATCATCATTAGCGAAACGGACAAATTGAGTTACTAGTAAGATTTTCTAGTTTCTCATTTTTTATTCTAGTTTCTTATATGTTAAATGCTATTACTAATTTAAAAACTAGTAAGTACCTACTAGGTTAGTAATTAGTCTAGAGTCTGTTTTGTTTCGCGTCTTCGATTTTTATGTGCTTTTCTCATTTTTAATTCGTAGTATCTTGTTGGTTCAAATTTGAAAGATATTTTTATTTGATTCATCTCAAAAAAAAATCGATTCCAGACCAAAGTAAAATCATCCCTCAGTCACTTGCTGAATATTTTCCAAGGTATCAATACTTGAAAGACCAAGTATAGGTAAAGCAGAGTGTGAGAGGGTGAGGCTTTTGAACTAATTTGTTTGTTCATTTTGTAGGCGTTTCTTGCTATTTTTTGGCTTTTGTTAGGTACATTTAAGATGGAATCCGAGGGTACCATATCTCAACCCTTTGGATAATGATGTTTTCGGATTCTTGATGGCTCGGTTTGAGGTCTTTACCCGACATATGAAGGGTGATATGGATGCTATGAGGAGAGACATGAAGGGTGATATAGATTCTATGAGGAGTGAAATAGTAACTTTCAAGGGTAGTGTGATTAGAATGAAAGCGGGGGTTGATAGACTATGTGACATACTATGTCCACCAAACCCTCCACAAGTTCAAACCACTCAAAACCAAAGATCCTACACTCCCACAAATCCAAGGCCACCAATTTAAATCCTCCTTTAACCAAACCCAGTTTCCCCTATCCAAACCTCCCAAAACCGAATTCCCTCCATCCAAGTAGAAGAAGAGGAACAGTTAGAACCCAAGGAAAGTGAGACCAAGCCTCAAGATGGAGAAGAAATAGATGGTGAGGTACAAGAAGAATGTGAGAAAAGAAATAAGAAAAGGGAAAGGAAGGTCTCGGAATGGATGTCAAGTGTGAACAACCAAGGATTGATGATATGAGTGTGGTACTAATGGTGATTCTTTGTGAAGTGATCTCAGTTTTTGTTGATATATATGTGCATGTTTCTCGCATTGTTATCTCTCTTGATGTGTATAATGAACCATGTGCTCCTAAGGATATCTCACTACTTGATTATGAGTATAGTTTGATTGAAAACCTTAAAGTTAGTGAAGATGCTTATAATGTAGGTCTTGATGATGGATATGGTCCTTTGATTTTATTTGATGAAGACCTTGATAGTAGTAGGGTCCATAGTGATCATGTTCATAGAAATGTGGTGAATGATGGAATATGTGTTTGTTTCGGATTATATTCTTCACTCCTTGATGTTTGCCTTGGTCGTGTATTTTGTGATGTTTGTGGTCGATGTTTCTTACTCATAAAAAAGGATGGTTAGGTGTATTCCAAGAGTGTACCCCCTTGGCATGATTATATAATTTTTGGTGCTAGTGCTAACCCTCGTACCATGAGGATTATGTGCTTGTTTTTCCTCTCTTTGATTTTCCAAGGTGAAAATTTGAGGACAAATTTCTTTCAAGATGGAGAGAATGATACAAGCATGAAGAGCACAAAAGAGTACAAGGCATTGTAAAAGGTTTAAGCTTTGGAATTGGCAAGTGTTTGGAGCCTTTTAAAGCCTTGATCAAGTAAGAAAAGAAGGAGGAGTTCAAACATCTAATAGGCTCCTCCCACTAAGGGCAAAGTGGACTTTATATATTACAAGAGGCTCCCCTTTTTAGCCTCATTAAGGTCATTTGAGTCTTTTGTTATGTAATAGTATAAATAGACATTTTAGCTTCTATTCTCTTTAGTTTTGACATAATGAGTTGAGTGAATTTTTAGATTGTAATTGTAGTCTTAGCTTGTAGTATTCTCCTTCTCCTTAAAGAGAGAAATCGAAACTTGAAGGTTCGATGCAAATGAGGTGGCTCTTCACTTGTGTTGACCATTTGGCAAGAAAGGTGAGTTTTGAGGAGTGTGAACTCCCTTGGTCCATCTAAGAATGAAGTGTTATTCATCCATAGTGAAGTGTGTCTAGTTGTTTGATACATAATCAGGTGCTAATCATTAAAAGTGGTGTATATTTCATTATCTATCTTTACATTTATGCAATCTTCTTCTTCATCTCCTTTCTATGTGTTGTTTTTCCTTCTAGTGCGGTTGCTGATTTTTGTTTATTGAGTCCTGAATTTTGGTTTTTTGGTTTATTTTTGTATCAATAAGAATCCAATCTACCATAAATTTCATAAGGGTTTATTTCAAACACTCATATGAACACGATATCAAGCAATCAAAGAACTCAAATTAGTTGGTCTTCTTCAAGCATTAGCTATTTAGTGAGTGTTATGAAGTCTTTTTGAAGTAAAACAAGAGATCTAGGCATGAGTACACTTTGCAGCCTCAATTCATGAGTTGAAACATAAATATTTAGCAAAACTCACAACATTCAATCAAATATAAAGGTAAATAATTACTACCCATGAAATAATCAACACTTAATCTATTTCTAGTTCTTGCTATTACTATTTTGATGATTAAATTATATGACTTAGAGGAGTGCATTTAAATAGTTTAACTTAATTAATAGCAAATAAATATTATTGTGAGAGGTATTTATACATTTGTAGGTATAGAAATTGAGAAAAAAATTAGCTTTCTTTAGTATAAGAATATCAAGTGATGTCAGGATCCCAACACCTTTTATCATATTTGTGAAAAATAAAAACATTTGCTCTTCTTTTTTTAGTTTTTAATTAATTAATCCACCATTCAATTATTTTATTTTTTCAAATAGTAATTAAAACATGAAACATATATAAAATAGATAAATCAATCTTTCAATTGTATAATTTTGCAGAGTATGAGTTTAATTATTATATGCGCTAGTGACTCGTGAAAATTTTTTGTGTCGTTGTCGGGGATTGGGACAATCTACTACAAATTGATTGTTTTACTATTATTTTGAGATTTTTTATGCCTAATTGTTTTAAATTCTAAAATAAAATTTAGGAAATGTATAATCCATTATTCCTCAAGAGAACTCGTCACATAAAATCCTGAAATTGAAAAATTCTACTAATTATTAAGAAAAGAACAAGCCTCATAATCTCAAGTTTCTTTACAATAAGAAATGGAAAACGATGAGCTTAACTATAACATTAACCCACTTCCACCACATCAAGTTAACGTACAGTTTGACAAGGTGGAACCACAACGTGCTAGGATACTGAGAGATTATGCAAGACCAAATTAGTTTGAAGGATAACCAAGCATAAGGAACTACTGTAGCGGCAAAAAAACTTGGAAATCCGTACAGACGTGATACAAATAATCAAAAATTCTTATCAATGTATGGGTGATATAAGTAAAGGCCTTCATGCTCACCTAATTTATTTTCTGAGTTAGTTGAAACTTGTAAATACAATGGGGTCACAATAGATGCTATCAGGTTGCAAATGTTTTATTTCTTACTAAAAGGAGAAACCAAGACTTGTTTACAAAATTTACCAGGAGGCTCTATCACTTCATGAGACCAAATTACCTAAAAATTTCTTAACAAGTATTTTTCTCTTGTAAAATTATTAAAATGAAGCAAAAAATTAATATTTTTATACATAAAGATACTGAATCTATCTATCAGGCATGGAAAAGATTGAGCGTAATGGTAAGAAAATATCCACACAATGAAATTCCAGATCCTGACATTTTTTACATTTTTTATCGTGTTCTTGAACACTTTGTTAGAAATGTAATTGATCTAGAATAAGGAGGATCCACGTAGAGAAAAAGAACTGCAGAGATTATTCAACTTCTTAATGAAATCTTCGAAAATGTTGTTCAGTGGAATTTAGTAGAATAATTATCAAGAATCTCGCAGGAATAAATCAATTTGAAGCTTTAACATCATCGACACAAAATGTTGCAGCTATCATACAAGAATTTCAGACTTATTACATAAGCACTCAATCAACTTGAAAGTTGTGATGTTCATGGAGAAAATCTCTCTAATCATGACTTTCAAGCTTCATTAAAAAATGAAGATCATGTAATAGTATTGTCAATAAAAGAAATTATCCATTTGGTAGTCCCATGGCCCGAAAATATCTGGGATTTCAATAGAGTAATCCTAACGGTATAGAAAATCATCAAAAATATTTTAATCAAAAGCAACAACAATAGGGACCACCTGGTTTTGAAAATCAAACAAAAGGCCAGGACTATTATCAACAACATCAATAACAACCCCAAAGAGATCACCTATAAAGCCTTAAACACATAACGTACAAATTCATCAAGGCTACTAATAAGAAGGTCGATGGTCAACATGTACTACTCATGTTTGGAAAAATTTAAGGTGCTCTAGTAAGATATACTAAGAAATATCTGAAGGAACTTATCAAGGTTATCTGGTTGTGCTCAAGTAAAGATCTTGATGATCCTTATGCAACTAGGCATTAAAGTCCTCGAGATGTGAAATAGTCAATTGAATGTGATAAAAAAGAAAAATGAAAGCATCCCTAAGAACAAAATACAAAGGAAAAAAGGGTGCAAGAAAATGAGTTGACTCACCATGAATCCTCATTATGTACCTCTTTCTTTTCCCAGGAAGATGAAAATAGAAAAACTTGACAAACAATTTTCAAAGTTTATGAAAATTTTAAAACAACTTTACATTAGCATACCTTTCACAAACACTTTAACACAAATGCCTTTATTTACTAAATTCTTAAATATATTTTTTTAAGTAAAATAAATTTTGAAGAAGTTTTAGTCGTTAAGCTCACAAAGAAATATAGTGTCATACCTTAAAATAACCTTCCACAAAAATTTGTGACCCACAAAGCCTTACAATTTCATGTACTTTAGGAGGTGCTCATTTTTAAAAAAGCATTATATAATTCGTGTGTTTCAATAAATCAAATGCCTTTTTAAGATAAAAGATATTGGTTGTTTATTTAATTAGCCAATCAAAGTACTAAAAATCCAAAAGAAATAATTAAACATGTTCTTTTAGGGGTTTATAAATTGGTAATTCCAACAGATTATAGTATGTAAAATGAAAGAGAACATTCAGATACCATTAATTTTATGGAAACAATTACTCACAACAGGAAGAGAGATTATTGATGTCCATCAAGGACAATTGAATTGAGAGTTAATGAAGAAAGAGTAATTTTCACATGCATAAAATAATTGAATTTCCTGATGATGAGTCATCATCATCTTGTTTTCATATAGAGTTTCTAGATTACCTTATAGATAAATACAAAGATAATAAGCTAATTTATTATTCACTAGAAAGATATTTGGACAAGTAAGGTAGAAAAAGTGATGACAACCCCAAATCAGAAGAAAATGGAAATACTAGAAAAAGATAGAGAAACTGAGGAGTCTTACAAGGAGAATTTCAATAAAAAATTGAACTGAACGCACTCCTATCTTATTTGTAGTATGCTTGTCTTGAATTTGAATTTCTTCTGGTGATCATTTTCTCGTATTTGACTATAGAATAAGAAATAAAAGTTATTGGAGTGTTTAATGAAGAAAATTTTCCTTAGTGTGGACTACAGCTTACATCAAAGGAATAAGTCCAACTACTTACATCAATCGGATCCTTATGGAGGATAATTACAAATCAATAGTCATAACCCGTATGGAATATGTTGTTAAGAATGAAATAGTAAAAGTAGCAGGTATTATTTATTCAATATTTGATAGTTAGGTGAGTCTGTGTAGTAGTACCAAAGTAATGAGGTATGAAATTAATAAAAAATGAAAATAATGAAATTTTACCTACTAAAAAAGGTTAAAAGGGGAGAGTCTATATTGATTACAAGAAACTTAATAAGGCAAAAAGAAAACATCATTTTCAACTGTCTTTATGCTTGAGAGAATTGCATTTCATGGGTTTTACTATTTTCTCAATGGATATTTTAGATATAATCAAATATAAATTTCTCCGTAATTTCAAGATAATATCGTATTTACATGCCCCCAAGGTACATATGCTTATCAAAAAATTTAATTTGGACTATGCAATGCTCCAGTTACTTTTTTTATACGCAATCGAACTACAAAAACTAAAGACGATACGAAAAAGTAAAGAGAATTGATAAGATAGTTAATTAGACAGAAGAAAAGAAGTAATCAAGAACAAAAGATTATGTAAAACTCCAAGACCCTCAATTACAATCTAATCAAACACCTAATTCCTAAGTTGACCAAGAGGGAGATGATCGCCCTCTACACCAACGCTTCTAAACCAAACTTCAACAAAATTTGTGCAATACTCTCGTTCAATGGAGAATAATTTATCAATTCATCAATAATCAAGAAAAAATAAGTGAATGAGCTAGCCTCAAAATTATTTATAATTTAGGCTAATTATTAAAATTTTATAGCCCAAAAGTGACCTAATAGTAAGAAAAGGCCCACTGGGGGCTATTTTGATCTGCCCTTGAAATACTAGAGTGGATCAAAAATGGATCCAAAGTGCCTCGGGTGCAAGTCCTTTCCAAGGGGCTTTCTATCCCCATTTTGCCTTCTCTTTCCTCCTCCAATGATCTTTCAGCCAATTTGAGTGCGATAATCAATAAAGAACACCCTTTTGATAGTAAGGAGGCTGTATCAAGTACCTCGCACTTCATGAACAATCTTGGGACCTTTGAATCTCCTGGGCTTGACTTCTAGTGAATGGCTTGGAGCTAATCTGGATTGTATTATCCTCTCTATATTGAGAAAAATTTCACCTCAAATTCAAAGGGTGATCATCTTTTATCATGTCAAGGAGTGAAAGATCACTCACATTAAAGGTATTCTGTACTTGATATTCTGAAGAAAGGTCAATCTTATAGGCATTGTCATTTATCCTTTCAAGCACTTGAAATGGACATCACCTCGGGGCATTAATTTGGATTTCTTTGGGTTGGAAACCTATCCTTTCGAAGGTACACCCATACCCAATTACTCGATTCAAGCACAAGTTGCTTTTATCCCATGTTTACTCTTTTGGCCACCTCTTGATTCTTCTTCTCAAGGAGAATTCTCACCTTCTAATGCAACTTCATAATGGTTTCCTTTCTCTTGTCTTCATCGAAGATTATCACAACATAACTAGGAAAATAAGTGAGATATAAAAGGGTAAGGGGGTAAAAACCATAAACTCATTCAAAGGGAGTTATACCAATAGTCGAATGGATAACACTATTTGAAGCAAATTTTACTAGAGGTAGGTGGTCCTCCCAAAAGGTCATTCTTCCTTTAAATAAGGTGAGCAACATAAAACCCAAGGTTATATTTACCACCTTTATTTTCTCATTCATTTATTATTGGCAAGACATTGAGAAGAGCAATTTGGTGCCAAACCTACACCACAACGACCTCCAAAAAAACCTAAGGAACTTAGAGTCCCTATCACTAACAATGGTCCGAGGAATTCTATATATTTTGACAACATGTTCAATAAACAAAGAATCCATATTAGAAGCATCATCAATTTTATGACATGGAATAAAATGGGCCATTTTACAGAACCTATCAACCAAAAAAAAAAAATACAATCTTTACCCCTCCTTATTATAGGTAATCCCAAGATATAATCCATAGAGATGTCAAGCCATGGGCATTGATGAGTGGGTAGTGGGGTGTGTAAACCTTGAGAGAGAAGGAGGGATTTTTCACTTCTATTATCCATGCATTAGCCACAAATTTTAGAAATATCGTAACTCATCTTGGGCCAATAGAAATGTTCCTCTAGGATTCCAAGAGTCTTGTCAATTCCAAAGTGACCCGTCATACTCATATTATGTTCCCCTCTTACAAAAAATTCTCTCCATGAGCTAGAAAACATACACAACCTTCTTCCTTTGAGCAAAAAACTATCTAACTTGAGGGCATAGAGACACTATCCCTTTCCCACCTTTCCCTACCCCATGTCTCACAATCTTGATAGATTTGAGAAAATTTGGGGTCCTCAGGGTATATTGTTATTAGACTCAAAAATACCATCAATTTAGAAGACAATTGAGAGATAAATACATGCTTTGTAGACAATGCATTGGCTACCACATTTTGCTTTCCCTTTTTGTAATGAATTACATAAGAAAAAGTCTCTATGAAAGCAATCTAGTTGGCATGTCTTTTATTGAGTTTATCTTGGTCCCAAAGATGTTTTAAGGATTCATGATCTGTTAGAATCACAAACTCCTTAGGCCATAAATAATGTTTCCAATTACCCTAGGATCTAATCAAGTCGTATAAATCAAGATCACGGGTGGAATAATTTAGAGTTGCGCCCTTGAGCTTTTAACATAAATAGGCAATAGGTTTATGATCTTGCATTAATAAGAAACCTATTCCTACCTTACTTACATCACATTGAATCTCAAACATCTTATCAAAATTGGGTAATTGCAATAAGGGATTAGAGCTAAGCATAGCCTTTAAAGCTTCAAATGCATTGGCTTGCTAATCATCCCATTCAAAAGGTTTATCCTTACGGATCACCTCGGTCATAGAAGTGGAAATGGTACTAAATACTTTGACAAATTTCCTATAAAAACTAGCCAACCCATGGAAGCTTCTTACTTTACCAACGGATATCTGAGTTGGTAAATTCTTGATGGCAGCTATCTTAGATTCATCTACCTCCACACCTCTTGAGCTTACAAAAAAATCTCAAGAAAACAACTTAATTCATACCCAAAGAATATTTTTCAAGATTAGCATACAACTTCTCTTTTCTATGAACATCAAACACACCATGCAAATATAAGACATGTTCTTCAAGGGATTTTCTATAAACTAGTATGTGATCAAAGTATACCCCAAGAAACTTCCCTATGAACAATTTTATCAAATGGTTCATCAGCCGCATAAAGGTACTAGGAGCATTGGTAAGGCAAAAAGGCATGACCATCCATTCATATAGACCAAACTTGGTCTTGAATGCGGTCTTCCACTCATCACTCGGTTGCATTTAGATTTGGTGGTACTCGCTCCTAAGATATATGTTAGAAAACATATAAGAACCATTTAAATCATCAAGTCTATCATCTAAATAGAGATTTGGGTGGCGATACTCTATCATTATTTTATTGATGGCTCTGCAATCGACGCACATGCGCCATGTTTTATCTTTCTTTGGCATTAGCAACACTGGAACCGCACATGGACTTATGCTCTCTTTGATGTATCCCTTGTTGAGGAGTTCCTTAACTTGTCTTGGAGCTCTTGTGTGTCCTTTGGATTACTTCAGTAGGATATTTTGTTGGGTAATTAAGAAGCCGACACAAAATCAATTTAATGCTTAATTCCCTGAAGTAGGGGTAATCCTTGGGGAATCTCCTTTAGGAACACATCTTCATAATCTTGCAAAAATAAGGGAAATAAAATGGGAATAGGTGAAGTAGAGTGGTTAACATGAAAATCATGGGCTAGGAAGAGCATGGGTGTTTTTTCATCATGCTTTTTTAAAAGATATTTGTTCCTAGCCAAAATCACCAAGGTACTCTTCCCTTTCAACCTCCTCTTCCACTCTTCCTCATTCTGCTCCCTAATTGGGCCTTCTTTCTCATCTTGTTTCTTACCCTTCTCTTTTAATTCTCTCAATTTTTGGTAAACCTCATTCACTTGAGATGGCGAAAGTGGATGGAGAGTGAATTTCCAACCATTCAACTCAAAAGAGATTCAGTTAGTCCTTCCATCATGCTTTCTTGAATAATTATATTTCCATGGTCTCCTAAGCAAGAGATGACAAGCTTACATAGGTATCATATCACAATGCACCTCATCATGATAATTCCTGACTTTGAACTGAATCACCACTTGCCTATTCACCTTGAACTCATCATAATCATTTAACCATTGAAGCTTGTATGGTGTGGCATGTTTGGTTTTGGGCAACTTTAAGAAATTACCAAAGTAGATCTAGCCATATTAGCACAACTTCTGCTATGAATGATAATAGAGCACACATTTTTCTTTATAAGACATTTAGTATGGAATAGATTCTCCCTTTGATTAGGGTTATCTATGTCCTTACTAAATTATTGCATGATTCATAAAAAAAATTTAGAACCTCATATCTCTATCTTGAGGTCTAGCATATTTATTATCCTCCTCTACTTGCTCATCTTCTAGGGACCCCTCTCTATCTTGGGATTTTTCATCATTCTTACCTTTCAATCCTACCTTATCTCCAAGGTAATACATTTCCCTTCCCTAAGGATTATATTTCTATACTTGGGACATTCACTTGACTTATGTCCCCACCCTTGATAACTAAAACATTGAAAACCTTTAGGATTGATATTAGGATATTCGTTACCTTTATTCCTTAGTGGGTAATTCAGAATGGTCTTATTTACGGTCTTCTTTTCATTGGACTTGTAGTCCTTATTCTTGTTCTACCCCGATAATGATTTCTCTACCTCTTTACTCTCCCTCCAAGTGTTTGTAGATGAGTACCCTTTTGATTAGTAAATTGCCCTTCCTTTGATATCACTCTCAATCTCCAAGGCTGCTTGAAAGATTTTTTCTATGGTATCAAGCTCATGGATAGTCATTTATGAGGAGATATCTTTGTTCAATCCAACCTTGAAATGTATGATATCATGGTTCACGCTCTCTCAATTGTCGATCTCCAAGATCAATTATTGGAATTCATCATAATAGGCCATAACACTCTTGCTACCTTGCCTCATGTTGTATAACTTGGAAAGTAGACCATGTCTATACCTCTCTGGAATATACCTTTGTCACATGAATACCTTTAAAGCATCCCATGGAGGGGGTTGTCCTTTTGTTCAACATATTTCCAAATTTTTTGACATAATCCCACTATGTATTGGCATACCCTTCAAAATGGGTTGTGGCATAACAACTTTTTTTCTCTTCGCTGATATCATTAACATGGAAGATCCTTTCACAAGAGGACTCCTATGAGAGATAAGCTTCGAGATTACTTTCGCCTTTGAAAGTTGGAAGATTAACCTTGATTGAATTAATACCCACATCTCGATCCCTATTACCTTGTTGGTTCCATTGATCATAAACTTGAGGTCAGTTTCCCATGTTTCCTCTACCATTAGGTGTTGGAAAAAATATTTATCCTCGTTGATCCATTGGTCTACCTGTCATTTCCTCTACTAATATGTTGGCTTCATTCCAAACTCCGTTTGTTGTTCTTCCCGTTCTTTCTCATCTATTTGTATGAGTTTGTTTTGGTCAAGGGGTGCTTGGAATGGGGGAATTTGGTTAAATGGAGGTTGGAGTATTCATTCAAGATTTATCATGTTGTGTTTGGTGGAATTGAGGTTGGAGTGGTCGAATGGGATTTCAGTTTTGTGGATATGTAGTGTCTTGAGGAACAAAATCATGTGCTTGTATTGGTGGATTCAACATTTGGTGACAATTTTTTGAGGAAATATGAACCGAATGATTTGGAGCATACCCACTTATTAAAGCATGAAATGTTGAGGTGTGCATAGGGATATATTTTGTAGACCTTCCATGATATCCAGTTTTCAACCAATAAGGGATACACCCCCTTCGTGAGAATCCACCTTAAGATCAAGTGAATTTATCTTAGCGTCCATATAATCAATTTTACTATTGAGAGTTTCAATGGCTGTTAAGTTTCTCCTACTATATCAATTGTACCTATGAATAAAGACACTCACAAAAACAAAAAAAACACGTTAGCATTCAAGAAGTTAACCTCATAAACTCTTCAAACCTTTATTTACCTCACTCTTGGATCATAAATGTTGAAAGATGGTTTATACTTAGTGTGGTAATCGAAGTGTCAAGTTCTATTGTTAATCGGATTGGATTCTTCTTTGATGGACTCAAATAAAGTTGTAAGGACTTGGATCAAGAATTAACAACGATATTAAAAAGAGAAAATCTTGAAATAAATGGGATGATGAATGAAATGGGACTCAAGAACTAATAAATCAACTTAGTAGATGAATTACTAGTTGATGAGTAGTTTAAGATTCAAAAAAGGATTTAAGAATCAAGAAAGTGAAACTAAGAATCAAACCTTGAGCAATGGAGTATTTAAAGTGTTGAGATGAGTTTCGAGGCTTGAATTTGTGTTGAAAAAGTGTTTATATTCATTTCGGAACTTGTATTGGTGTTGTTGAAGTTGATCCTTATCAATAAAAAGGAGTGATCTGCATTGGGGCAGTCTGCTCCAGCAGAGGGAACACAGGTAACCATGGGCGCAGATGGGGAGCAAGTGGAGGCAAACGGATATTTTCTCATTACCTTGGACTCCGTTTTACCTGTGGCAGCAGGCTGGGCACACCTTGGATGCAGTAGCAGCCCCCCTTCACTGGTTTGGCCTGCTTTGGGTCTGTGGCAGGATCCAAAATGCAGGTCAGGCACACCTTGACCGAAAATCATCTTTCAAAGCACTCTGGTACTTCAATGGTCCCCCCATTTTCGTCCTCTGTTTGGAATATTCTTTTTAATCATCAAAAAGTTACTTGTACAAACACTTTTGTACACCTTTTTATTCACTTTTGAGGATGAAACAACCAAATTTGGATGAATTTTCATGATGAAGATAACAATCTCTCCAAGAATGCCAACTTTTCTAATTGTTTCTCCTTAGCTTGGAATGAGTTGAAATTCTGAACGTAGGCACTTATTATCCTTCTAAACTTATTACAATCATCAATTTGCACAAATTATTCATCAAAATCTTCATATTTTCAATTCACTTCAAACTTCTTTGACTCAAGTTTTCAACGGTAGTAGAATGCTCAATTTCACTCCGATTTAGCTCTAATTTGATTTTTAGACTAGTATAGTGTTAGAGAACACAAATCTAACACTAAAAACACAAGAAAAAGACCAAATCAAAAACTCAAAATTGAACAAAGACCAAAAATGTGAATAGTGACTTTTTTGGGAAATTTTAATTTTTGACACATCTTTTTTGTTGATTTTCAAGATAACAAACCCAAGACTAGAATCGTGGGAATGATACTAAGCTCGACTTTGATATAAATGATACAGAATTGAATTACAAAAAATAAAGAGGATACTAAAAAGTAAAGATAATCGATAAGATAGTTAATTAGGCAGAAGAAAAGAAGTAACCAAGAAAAAAAGAGTATGTGAAACTCCAATACCCTCAATTACAATCTAATCGAACATCTAATTGCTACGGTGACCAAGAGGGAGATGATCTCCCTCTAAACTAATTTTTCTGAACAAAACTTCAACAAAAGTTGTCCAATACTCTCACTCAATGGAGAAGCATTCATCAATTCATCAATAATCAAGGAAAACTACATGAATGAGGTAGCCTCAAAAGTATTTATAGGTTTTCCAAATTATTACAATTTTAGGGAACCAAAGTGACCCAATTGCAAGAAAAGGCCCACTAGAGGCTATTTTAATCCACTCTTGCAATGCTACAGAGGATCAAAAGAGTATCCAAAGCGCCTTGCGCACAAGTCCTTTCCAAGGGGATTTCTAGCCCTATTTTTCCTTCGCTTGCCTTCTTCAACTATCCTTGGACTAATGTGAGTGAGATCATCAAAAAATAACAGCCTCTTGATTGTAAGGAGTCTTCATCAAGTACCTCAACTCCATGAACAATCCTTGGATCATTTGAAGCTCCCGGGCTTGACTTCTAGTGAATGGCTTAGAAATGAATGAAAAGTTTATTGAAATATTTATGGATGATTTTAAACTTCTTGATAATAGATTTGAAGATTCTATTTATCATTTGACTTTAGTGCTTAAATGATGTGAAGAGACAAATTTAGTTCTTGACTGGAAAAAATGTCATTTTATGATAATAAAGGAAAATATTTTATAACATAAGATTATTTCTGAAAGGACAGAAGTTGATAAGGCCTTAAATTATCTTATCGTAGGATTACTCCCTCGTACTACTATTAAAGGCATCAGAAGTTTCTTAGGGCATGAAGGTTTAT
The DNA here is from genome assembly GCF_002878395.1 of Capsicum annuum. Lineage (NCBI taxonomy): Eukaryota > Viridiplantae > Streptophyta > Magnoliopsida > Solanales > Solanaceae > Capsicum > Capsicum annuum. The sequence continues at coordinate 15,759 of NW_025870196.1, forward strand.
AAAGAAGTTTTATATAAGACTTTTCAAAATTTTCAAAACCGCTAACATATCTTCTAAAAAAATATGTAAAGCTTCAATTTTTAGATGATTACAGGATTGCATTTGAAATACTCAAGGAACAATTGTATAATTCTCAAATAGTTGTTTCTCCTAATTGGATATAGCTATTTAAAATGATGTCCAATATAAGTTACACGGTAGTTGGAGTCTTACAAAGACGAAAGAAATAAAAGATTTTTAGGCCTATCTATAATGCTTGTAGAACTCTCAATGAAACCCAAGGGAAATATTCCACTACTGAAAAGGAACGACTAGCAGTAGTATTTACATTTTAAAATTTTCATTCCTATCTAATAGGAATAGAAGTTGCAATATTCACTGATTATGCAACTTTAAATTATCTCTTATCAAAAAAAATATTATATACCTAAATTTCTAAGATCGATACTTCTTTTACAAGAATTTGTACTTGAAATAAAAGATAGAAAAGGATTTTAAAATCAGGTACCCAGTAATTTTTCACATTTGGAAAATCCTCCTACCATGCCATCAGATATCAAGGAGGAATTTCTCTATGAGTGTACTAGTCCAATCACATCATCTATAAACCAACCACATTGGTTTGTTGAAATGTCTAATTACTTAGCTGGATAATGAATTCCAAAATATTTTTCTTATAAATAAAGAAAAGAACTTTAAAAATTTGCATGCCACTATTGGAAATATCCTTGTTTAAATTTTGGGAAAATAAGATGATCATGCTATGTGTATCAAAGCTGGAAATCAAAATTATCTTACAACATTGGCATGATAGGAAGGACTTTATGAAGGATGATAAAACCACAAAAGTTCTTGACGTAGGTTTTTTGTGGCCTACTCTGTTCAAAGATGCATGAAATTATGTTACCTATTGTGACCAATCCTTCAAATTTGGGGTAAGCTTCCATCCTTTTTATGATTAAATCCTTTATCTATTTCTAAAATTTCTAGAATCTTAGTGTCTTGATTATAAAACCATTAAAGCTCCAAATTCACTATTTTTAGGGTAAACATTCCGTGAGAATAGAGAGATGTCATCTTTGTTGTGAAAGTGTTATTCTGTAAATGGAACCCGCATGAGATTTTTATGTAATTTTGGAACCTAAGAACAATAGTGCAATATTGTTATCATTGTTCTTATGTTGATGGTCAGATCATGATTTTTATATTTGGCACCTTGCGAAAGCTTCTTGAAAAGGAAAATCATTTATATAATAAACTCTATTCGCTTTTGTTTGGTTTCCAAGTAAACTAGGTGCTATGTGTAGTTTTGACAATGAGCATCTAACTGCAAGGTATCAGGTCCATGGATGTGCAAGAAATAGTACAACTGACACGCATTATCTGCATAATTTTTTTCTCTTGTGTAACAAACTTGCAGGTGCTGTTTTGCACTAATTAGGATAGCTGGTCCAATGATATGTCATCCATACTCATCACTCATCTATAAAAGTAAATATACGTCTCTTCATTAGATGAGGTTTTTGTATATTAAAGAGTGGAAGAGATATAGAAGCAAAAACTACACTGCTCAAGTTCTTAGCTATTTATGTGAGCTTAAATTAAAATTGTTCTTGAGTTGGTAATCATTTGTAATTGAACTACTCATGATATAAGAATAATATTTTTCTCTTTAAGTGGAGAGTTCTTGGGGAGAGTTGACTAAGTGTGAGGCTAATTAGAATTAATCAGCGTAGCGAGTCCTTGGTAGATTTTCCAAGATCAGCTTGTAGTAGAGTTGATACAAGCAAAAGGAGCCTAAAGGTAGGCTAAAATCTAGATTTTAATCAGGTGGTTGATTATAGTAGATTTCTTGAGGTGCTTTTTAGTTCAAGCCATGGGTTTTCCCTTCTTAGGTTTCTATGTAAAATTCTTATACACTGTCTTTGTTTTTCCAGCACCTCATGTTGCTTCACTATTCTATAACTTGTGATTGACTTTGGGGAACGTACTCACTCACTTTTTGGTGCAAACCCCAAGGGTTCAAACATTTGGTATCAGAGTAGGATCACTCAAAAAGATTTATACCTAGAGTATTTTTGTCATCATAGCTACTACAACTGAACTATGGGTGGAAAGAAAAAAAGCAAAAAGGGATAGATTCCTTTGAATTCTCTAGAGTCTGACCAAGTTGAAGAAGAAACTGATGTTGCATTTTTGGCAATGAGGATTTTTAGAGCGATTAAAAGAGGTGGTTATCTAAGAAAAAAGAATAATTAAAATCTTAAACAACCAAAATGAAAAATATAGCTAGCTGTATAATAAAGAAGGTGTTGGCTACATAGGAAGACTCATCAAAAAAATCTGAGAAAGACATGGAGAATAGAGAGGTTTTATGCTAAAACTTTGGGAGATTGGCTGGTGTCTTTCGTTTTGCCATCATATGTACAAATCAAAAAAATTTGACCAAATTTAGCTATAAGGCTTTCTTAAGCCACCCAAAATACCAGAATATCACATAAATCACACCAAAATGCATCGGGAATCATGCTGATCATCACCACACCCTAGAAATACAACAAACCAATCACAAGGAGGGGTAAAATGGTCAAATCACATAAATATAAAATTTCACATAAACTACCCAAAATTAAGTCATTAAAATTTAAGACTACAAGTCGATGGCTACCATCATCACCACTAGTACTAAGTTGGTATCTTTATGACTTTATTATTTTTTCTTAGGAAAATCCTTTCTTTGAACTCACAGTCTGTCCCTATGAGTCATAGCCACCCTTTTTCTTCATAATCCATGGCAATAAGCATTTCGGATTGACAACGAGTTATATTATAACCCAATGACTCATTGCCCAGGCAGTCTTATGGCACGTGTGCTTATTTTCCTTATTTTTTCATTTCCACCTCATCCAACCTTGTTCTTTTGTAAAACTGCACAAAGAACATCATATCTAGATAGAAATACCATTGGATTTGTGAGAGTTCCTTGTTCTATGCATTGTAAGTGGTGTAATTCTATGGAACATAAACACCTTAAACTTAGAATATTTATGTGTTGTTTGGCATAAAAAATCCTAACTTAACAAAGATGCTTAAATTAGAGAAATAATAAGATCACTTAGGCAGTCAACTTTGTTTTAAAACTCATTGAACATCACATATGCAAACTAGTAAAGTATTCACTACCCTCTATGCAAATACTACATCACATAAAGTTTAGAGTAGTCTAGTTTAAAAAGAAATTTTAAAATAGGCAAACGTGCTTATTCAGATCAGACCACAAAAAGTTCTCTTAAAATTACTCTAAGTTCCACAAAAACAAAAACAAAATAAATTCCATAAACAACAAAAACAACATCATAGAAAGTAAAAAAACCTAAAAATATTGATTCTAACTATGATAGTACAACTGAGCGAAATGAAGAAAGAATAAACCCCTCAAATATGGTACACCCCCATCCCGATTTTTGAGAAGTGTGTTGTTCCCAGTGCATATCTATGAATACAAAAAATAAGGGAGTGACGCCATACCTGTGGTGCATAATGTGCTGGATCATGAAGTCTCTTCTGTTGGGTGATTAGAATGGACCATTGTCTCATCAACAGTGGCCTCGACAGTGTATGAGGTGTTCATGTCAACGTCGCCAATAGTGGTGGTTGGTCCACTCATGGTAGAATACACTAAGGGGCTAATAAAGAACCCTCACTTATATCAGCAACAAAATCATCTATAATCTTACCAATTTGAGAGTTGCTTGCTCCCCCTCCTATCTCATTGACCTTAGAAAACTGGTCCTATAATGACTTCTTAAAAACTGCAACATCTGCTCTCAACTCCTATCTTTCACATATCTTTTTCCTCCTCTTACTTTCTTCTATTCACCCTGTATTGAGACCATTTCTAAGCATTTTGTGCCCCAAATATTAGGCACATATTCTACCAAGATCTCCTTAGTAATGGGAATCAGAACTGTTGGTAAGGTTGGATATGGCCTTATAGCCATATCCTATAAAGAAACACATAATGCAAGTAACTTCTCATAAATCCTTGCTGGATTTGAGCACTGCACCTCTTTGAGTTTCTTATTAATTCTCTACTCAAGACTATCAACCTTCTCTGCATACCATATATCTCACTTAAAATCTTCATTTTTACCAAGGGTAGCACCTTTTGCTTAATATTTCCCTCTTCAACTTAAGGGTGACTGATCATTTTAGCATACCACTCAGAAACTACTAAGAAACTAAGACATATCAATCAATGGGTCGATATGGTGTAGATGGTCTCAAGGTCCGTGGAGTTGGGATGGTGGTGCCCTAGAATTTATGGAGCACATAGCATAGGTAGAAACATATGGGTCAAGTCATGCAGACTCATATTGTAATGTCTCAATGGTCTGCAAAACCTAGAGTATCAATATTCATGTTCATGCCAAATTGGAATGAACATCATTGTAATGCCGAACCAAATTTTACTTTAGTAATTAGGTTTGCCTGATCCCAAGTCAAGATAAAAGCAATGGTTGGGAGGAATATCACAAAGTTATCCATATTAGGTAGTATAGGTACCCTCTTATCTAAGTAAATCTTCATTAGTAGGATGGAAAAGCCAAACTCATATATTTATTCACTATCCTATCATAGATCTCATGTGTATTGTTCTTGAAAATTTTGATATCATATCCTTACATAATACTTGTGACTAAAGCAGCCTTGTCAGGGCATAATATGTTGTCTACATCTATTGGGCTCAGTCTGTGGAAAACTAGTCTCCACCAAGCTTTTGCTGCTAAATTGAGGCTACCCTTAGTAATATGAGAACATGGTCTCACAATCGATGGCACTTTCTATTGCACAACAACAATAATATCGATAATCCAACACAGATGCATATGCTTGACTTCCTTACCAATTTGCTTAGTTTTGACTTTTTTCATCTCCTTAATCTGGTGATCAATTAATAAAGTGCTAGTAGAAAGCTCAAATTCAGCACCACGCAACAATCTAGAGATTGTCTATGTCCATACCTTCACCCAAACTCCTTGAATGACTAAAGATTATAGTGGATCACAACCCTTCCATGAAATCCCTTGACGATGCAGCCGATTTAACTCCATCTAGTAGGCAGCATAAAGTTCCCAAACTTAGGCTGAGCTATATCTGCCATAATCTCTCGTTATCGATTAGAAATGGTAGTTTCTGAACACTTCTTCAAACTTTGGCATATTTTGAAATCCTTCTAATCAACAACTTTGGCTCAATGTAAAACCCTCACTTTGGCTTCCCAGTGTTGGGAACAATAGAACAATCTCAATCATATGATTCTTGAATTTCAAGGTACCCCAATTGGTTGAAAATTGGAATTGGGGCAACCTCTCTGTGTAAACTAGGTTTGAACTATGGAGGAGGGAGAATCTCAAGTAAAGGGTTGTAACTTGTGGATTCATCCTCACTACCCTTAACTTCTTCTAAGTAGTAGTCCAAGCGTTCATCATTGGATATGCTTCTACATATATCTTTGTCCCTGCTTTTAGAGAGACTGCCCTCTCCTCCTTTTTCTTCATCTAAGCCATACCCATACTCCTATCCCGTTTCACACTAAGGAGGGGAATAAGGTTGAAATTTTCAAGCATTATTCATTTAGGGCATAGGTTTTTGGCCCTGATGGAAACTACAATGTGGTTTGATCGACACGAGAATAGAGTATTCCCCAATTGAGAAATTGGACTCCTACTCTTTATTAGTTGGTTCATAACGTAGTTAGTGTGTGGATCGAGGTTGTTTCTTGGGAGTCTACCTGTCCCCCTTAGTAGTGTCATTCTTTGGTGACATCGTATTCGTTGTGAATATATTATTCATTAAACTATAATGAATAATGAAGAAAAACAACAAGGAAACATAAAAAATGAATGTGCATACCACCACTATGAGTCAGAGTACGATTTGTTGATAGAAGGCTAAGATTCATTGTCGTGGTCGTAGGTTGAGGGGTGTTATGAGAAGATTTATTATTTACTAGACGACTCAATCGTACAAGTCATTGGGTCACTTGATGAGTCTAGGGTGAACAATTGTAGAACTCCATTCTACCCTATGTGCATACTGCAGGTTCACTTAACAACTCTTTAAGTGACTTTACGACTTTTTGGGTAACTAATAGGGTAGCTAATGAAATTTTTTTGAACTATTACCATATTATAGGTACCTATGAGTCATGTGATGAGTTATTTAATTAGAAAAGGACTTGTAGGGTAACTTGTAGGATGACTTGTGAAAGGAAACTGAGGACCACCTATATTGCTAGGCACTATGAGTCAAAAGATGACTAGTCACTTTTCTCCACGACTCGTGCAATCCCTTGTAGCATCTGCCAGAATAGTCTGTCAAATCTTCTCTTTTTACTGCATCTTAAACAACATAGCTCATTCAAAAACTTACCCAGGGCTACTCAGACCTCCCCCTAGGAAATTAATACACTAAACCATTCACTTAATCATCCCTAACTTAGTGAATACTTCTATTATATGTCAAAACAATTTTTTTTATGTTTTTAGCTTTCTAACTCAAGCCCTACTTGTGTTCACCAAAATTAAAAAATCTTACCAAAATATCAAAAGCACTGGTAAATCAAAGTAAAACCATGCTTACTTACTTCAAATCAAAGGATGATGCTTCAAAATGTCAAAGGATGATGCTTCAGAATATTCATTAACTTACCAGAGTTCTTGAGAGAGTAATTACTTTAGGAGTTAATTTTGATTTTACAGGGTTAATTGAAGTGAGAGAGAAGTATATTTGAAGTGGTAGGGATGGTTATGGAATATGGAGGGAATTATGTACGTTAAAGAGGGAAAGGGAATAGAAATGTATTGATTCCTTTTTAACCGCGTGCAAGTTGGGTCAAGTCTGGTTTTTACTTTAAAAATTTGATCAAATTTTTACTATTGACCATGACTCCAGGTGATGACTCATGGTCTTTAACTACAAGTCGTACACTCCCTCCATCATGTTATAGAACATTTAGCAAAGGCCCCAGTCCTTACGACTCAATGTGAAAAGTAGTAGTTAGTGACTACGACTCATTTTGAGAGTCGTAGGGACTATAAAGACCCGTGGCTTGATTTATGACTACGACTCATTTTGAGAGTCGTAGGGACTATAAAGACCCGTGACTTGATTTATTCTTTCTTGGGTTTTCCCATTGAGCCTCGTAGTGATTAGTTAAGTGGCCCTATGAGTCATAGTGTCACGGACCAAGAACTAATGTCATGATGACACTTATCATGGATAAGCCATGACAAGTAAGCCCATCACCTAAATAGATATCAAATAAGAATACCACACAAAATCGCAAGGCAAGACTTCCGGAACAAAGTTGAACCATGCATATACAATAATAGAGGATGCTTGAATACCAAAACAATCCATTACATTCTAAAACTTGGTGTCATAGTGTAAGATAAATCTACATACAACTCAAAATCTATAGATACAACTGATAATCCAATGAGGAACACAAGTCTATCTCCAAATACAAACAAGACATAACCTATATAGGATGGGGTAGGAGGTCAACTCTGGAAGAATAAAACAACCACTACCTCATATGTATCAAATTGCCACCCAAACTGAGCTATCATACGACACACTTATGCCTAGATCTGCACTAAAAAAACATAGTAGGGATGAGTGCAGTCCACTTGTGTGCAGTAGGTATCGTAGGCTAACTGAGCAAAGTAGAAATAGGGTATATAAATACACACTATGCGTATGTCACCTACAATGAAAAAATGTCACAAACAGTAGGTCACACCGTATCCACTAACAGGTCCACATATATGACATAAACCAGTTATAACTACAGAAAGAAATACATAATAGACATACATCAAATCAAATGTAAAAGCACAACACTAAGTATTGTTAATGTATGAAATGCAATGAGGATGATGATTATAATGTGATACATCCACAGTTATCGTATAACCTCCATATACACCTACCAAGCACTGCTCCTGAGGTAGGACCCATGGGAGTTCACAACTAATATATAATCTCAATAACCAGTACCAATCTCCATATGCATATCTCCTCTCTGGCCGTGAACTACGATTGAGGGCTTTTGAAGGTGTCACATTTTTGTTAGAAAAATAGTATTTCCCATACTGGTACCAATGTCCCATGAATTTATGTATAATATGAGGATGTAATGTTCACAACCAACTAGAATGAAAACCTCAAATCCGACAAATATACACATAGGCAGAATAAAGTGACCTAATATATGCCATATACCATTAGAGTGAAATATGCAAGCAATATACCATTGATACCACATAAACCCCATCTTTGGCATTTCTACCTAGAAGAAAACAACAAAATTGATACACAAAGACAACAATAGCAGATTAGACCCCTTACATAAGCCACATAGAGCAAATATTATCTCAAACCATTATAAACAACAACCTAAGCCCCTACACTAGCACACAACTGTAATAACACTATTTTATTAATCATTCCCATACCTATAACATGCTTTTATATAAGATATTAATATTAATACAAAATCGACTAGGAATCACAAAAAACAACCAATAACACAAGACAAGCCAAAACACAAGATAGAACCAACTAGGGCAACAACACCACAAAATCGAGAATAAGAAATAAGAAATAAAGCACACAATTCAGTAAATTAAAGGGATAGATAAGATAATATAAGAAGTTACAAAGAATCAACAACCAAAGTGTGTATCAAATGATAAGACCCTTAAACTCGAAAAATCAAACACCAATATTCTTATGGTCACCACTAAGGGAATCAACTCTGCCTTACAACCATTGTTTCTAAGAAAATGACAATATTGGCCCTTTCAAGCCCTACACTAAATGGTCATTCCAAGACCTACACTACACTCTCAAAGAGAGAAGAAACATTCAATGTCTTTCAAATATCCATAATCAACTATGGAAAATAAGACTAATAAGAGTTTACTTATAGCCTAGCTTATTACATAAAAAAATGACCAAGATACCCTTAATGACAATGGGCGGCCATCGAGTGTTGGTTCACATGATGAAATGGCCAAAACACCCTTAATGAGGAGGGACAACCATGGAGTGTTTAAGCTCTTCAAGGATCCGAAACCGGGAGTTTCTCTTGTGCTCTTGAGTGGAAATCAAAGGAAAACCCCAAGCAACCTTCCACACACGAAATAGCTCTATGGTGTGCTCAAATTGGCCTTTTGATGTATGTTCCCATTGCTGTAATGCGACCAAAGCTTGACTCTTCATGTATTGACTTCAAATGATGTCATCAAGAGCTATGATAGTCATTTGGATCGTATCATTCTCCCCTTATTAAAAAGGATTTGACCTCGAATCCAAAACTTACAAGAGCAAAGAAAGGACAAACAAGCACAACATCCTTATGACATAAGGGTAAGAATTAGCACAATAAATAACGTCTTCATGCCAAGGAGGTATATACTTGAAAAATAACCAAGGATCCTTCGTGTTAAGTATTAGAACCCTATGGAAAAATACACAAAATAGTCGGTTATGGGGGTCATCATCTATACACACATATAGAAGAAGGGTATCACACAAATGGAGTTTATCAAAGATAGTTTCAAGAAAAGACTCTCTTCTTGACCTACAAGTGTTGAAACCTTGGTCAAGAATGGAAACACAAAATATTAAACTCTCTTAAAGCTTTTCATGGATCCTCTTCTTTCAAGACTCTTCACCTTGGTTGGAGTTCTTTCCCTTGTACAATGTTGGTCCCTTTCTCTATAGACTTCTCCCGATCTAAAAGACATGCTCTCTACAATAGCATATACGTCATCAAAAGAAAATAGAGAGTAGAGAAAGGTATCACTAAAGTCAACTTCAACTAAGGCGCCCGCATGTATGTACTCACTACTATTTTCAACATCATCACCATGAGTACTCTCTACAATAAGGTCACACATATTAGAAGAAGGAGTTATTTTCAAGAAATGGACACTTTCTTCTTTTATAGAAGAACCCTCAAGTAGACACATACCACAAAAAAATCAAAGGTATTATTGCTTAAATCTTTAAAAAAAGTAAGCAAATCATCCTCATAATTATTAAAAAAAAGGTGGGGTGTCATACAAAGGATCAAATCCACAATCATTTTTCAAGGAATAACCACCTTTCGGGTTTCTTAATTAATCAAGCAAGTCAAGGCTACCATCACCCAATTGGTTTTCCTTTCCAACACTACACATTTCTTACCCTTAAGAGTACTGTCATCTTTCAAGAAGAGATTTCCATCTATTGGAGGAATGTTGTAACACCATAGTGGGTTAGCATATAGGCTAGGGCCTTCAAGACAAGCTACACCTTTAATATCATTCTCACCACTAGGTTCATTAGGAGTGATTATTGCATATTCAAAGAAGATATTATACCTAAAGAGAGAATGATCTACCCAAGTAGGCAGATTTGTACCAAGCAGGTTCACTCTCAAAAAGGTCATTATCAATTTTCAAGGAAACGATTATCCCTATGAGCCAAGCAAACATTATAATCTTTACAAAAGGAAAAGTTCAAGGGTTCACTCCTATAAATTTGACCAACATTTTCAGATTCATCACTCACTTGAGGTCTATTAATTACAACACACATAACCTCAAGTGGTGGACTACTTTCACAAACAAGTTGATCAATACAATTCCCACAAAGTGATGTACTATCATTCAACACAATGGCTTCAACAATATGTGGACATAAATTGATCTTACAAGAAGAGGCAATTCGATCATCAATAGGATCAACTGGTGTATCCATAATCAAAACATGTACACCATCATCAAAAGGCAAAGAATTAATAAACTCACAAATAGGTAAGATACTACTCACACTCAATGGGTTACTAGCAACACAATCACCATCACATGCACAAAAGGGTAAGAGTTAGCTATTTTTCCTTGAAGTTCTTGGGTATACTCTTCTTTACCATTGTGTGAAGGTGCCCCACAAGCTTCGACAACAACTAAGACTTCCCTCGTCAAATCTTCAAAGGGAATCTTCTCTTTTGGCACTTGTTCTTTTCCGCTTGTCATGTTGGTACCTACACAAATGTCCTTAGATTTAGAAGGACAAACAAAGTTAGCTTTTGGTGGAAACCCTCTTACTTTACCCCTTACAACCTCTCCATTTTCCGCTCTAGGATTGCCACCTTGTGTACCCTTACTCCTCTCAATCTTTTGTCTCTCAATTGCACTCGAATTAGAGTACGTGCTGACATCACCTTGTGATTTGGGAAGGATTGAGGTAAAGAGATGATTTCCCTATTGGTCTCTTACAACTTTAGACTAATTTTGCACTTTTGGAACACTATATAGTTCAAACCAATCGACACCTAAGCATACATGACCTTGTGTCAAGGGGAAGATATCTCACCACACCTCATCATATTACTCAAATTAGTTGAAGGCAACCATTACTCTCTCGGTAACCTTATACCCATCCAAGGAATAGGGAATAATTAAAGATTCTCGAAATAGCCCCAAATAGTGAACCATTGAGGGCATGATATGGTTTTTATAGAACCTATCATCTAGCACAATGAGAAATCCCAGAACCCCATAAATGCTTACCTTTCCAGAGTGATCATTCCTTCTTGGATCAACATTGTAAGGCTTAGTATACCCCATAGGCACATGAGTACCCCTCAGCTTTAGAGATACATGCTCCCTTCTCCTCAAGAGACAACCTCCACTATAACTATTATAACCATTCATGCCACTACAATTTTGATAAGATGTACTACAAGGTGAAGAATATGAATCTTCATACTCCATGCATGCACTCTCACCATAGCTCTCATAAGCTTTGCGAATGAAGGGGTTATACCTTACACTAATTCTAGATTCAAAATGGCAACTGTAAGACTCCTCACATGCCCAAACTTCATCATATGCACTAGGTACTTCACTCATCTCATTTTCTTCCTTAAACCCGTAACTCCCTAATCTGCTGAAGTATTGATCATTGCTACTTTTATAGTCCCCATAATCTCCATCAACTTCGTATCCATAAAATTTCTTACTACAATCATAGTCTCCCAAGTTGTAGTTATAATAATTTACGGCTATCGAAGACATGTTCCCCTTATATAACCTTTATACCCACAAAATGAACAACAAGGTTAGTAGTAAAAGCTCCTCACCAACACTCGTATGCACTCACCTTTGTGATCCTCACAATTAAAGTGGAAAATATTGAAAGTTGCTTATACTCCGGTAGTCAATAAGGTATTAATCACTACTTTATGGCTGATATAGATTCTTGTTTGATCTAATCAAGACACTTTACAGAAAAATCTACTTACAAACTTGAAAAAAATAAGTTCAACAAATCAAAATGATAAAAGCACACAATGAACCAAAACACGAACACATTAGACTCAAACAACTAATTTACAACTAAGTAGGTGATTACTAGTTGCTAATTCATACTAGAATCAAGAAATGAAACTAAAGAAACAAAGAAAAGAAACATAGAATTTGAAATTTGAGCTTAGGGTCGGTTTTTGATGGGTGGTGACATGGAAGCCTCCTATTGGACGTTAAAATATTGTTGAAATTTAGATTTTTTTTGTTTCCAATTTGAATTGGTCAATTTTCAACTAATCGGGAATGGGAATCTTCTTTGGAATGGAAAACACAAGACTTGGAGCCCTTTTCAAATTCAAAAGAAGTTTGACTTTCCTTGCACCTTTTTGGCAAAACACCTTTTTGAAAGCCTTTTGTTTTCTTTCCTCTTTTGTTTGTGTTTGTATGTGCCCTTTCACCCTTTTGGTAATAAGACTTTTTGAAAAGCCTTTGTATCCTTTTCTTCTTTAGGACACCCTTGAAATATGTTTAAAGACAAACAAAGACCACACTTTATTTTTCCACTCTTTTAGATCAAACACCACATCTTTAATGTTCTTGTTCAACAATTTCTAAAGAACATGAAGAACAACAAGAGCATTTAAAGGTTGAACCTAACCCAAATGAACTCGGAATAGGCTGATTTTTATTTGTCCAAGTGCAGGTTTCACTCTCAATCACAACCACACATTTTTCAAGACAAAATATCAACAACAACCCTTCCAATTTCGAGATTCACCCTTCTAGTTTCTTCAACCTTCAACTCAACAGTGGTGAACAATTAAAAACCACTCGGATTAAGCTCAAATCCAAGATCTAGACTTACTTAGTGTTAGGCAACAAGAACCTAACACTAGAAACAAACAAAAAAACAAAAAAATATCCTAAATCTAAGTCTCAAATTTTTGCCAAAACACAAAAACGGGAAAAAATATTTTTTTTGTCGGATTTTTAGTTTTCAACACCTTTTTTTTTGCTTTTCAAGATAACAAGCCCGAGATTGATTCCATAGGAATAAAATCAATCCTTGATATGATACCAAATTATACGGGATCAACTATGAATCACCAAAAACAACCAATAATACAAAATAAGCTGAAACACAAGATAAAACCAACTAGGGCAGAAACACCACCAAATCGAGAATAAGAAACAAGAAACAAAAAACACAGTGCAATAAAGTAAAGGGATAGATAAGATGACATTGGAAGTTATGAAGAATCAAGAACCAAACTGTGCATCCAATAATAAGGCCCTTAAACTCATAAAATAAAACTCAAATCTTCATACAGTGACCACTAAGGGAATCAACTCAGCCTTACAACCACCGTTTCTAAGCAAATGACAATATTGGCTTTTTCCAGTGCTACACTAAATGGCTATTCAAAGCCCTACACTACATTCTCAAAGAGAGAAGAAACTTTCAATGTCTTTCAACTATCTATAATCAAATGAGAAAAATAAGGTTAATAAGAGTGTACTTATAACCTAGGTTATTACATAACAAAATGACCAAGATACTCTTAATGACAAGGGGTGGAAATGGAGTGTTGGACTTCACATGATGAAATGGCCAAAAGACCCTTAATGAGTAAGGGCGGATTTAAAGTGTGTAAGATCTTCAAGGCTCCAAAACCGTGGGTTCCTCTTGTGCTATCGGGTGGAGCCCCAAGCAAGCTTCCATAAATAGGATTGCTCTATGGTGTGCTTAAATCGGGCCTTCCTTGTATGTTCCCATGCTCTTAATGCGACCAAAGCTTGACTCTTCATGTTTTGACTTTGAATGATGTCATCAAGAGATATAATGGTCATTTGGCTCGTATCATCAAGTTCATCAGAAGAACCATCACAGGGATCTTTATCACTTCCCTATTCACCATAAGCACTAGGATCTAATACCAAGTGATACGAGATCAACTACGAATCTAATACAAGACAAGTCAAAACACAAGATGAACCCAACTAGGGAGTAACACCACAAAACTGAGAATAAAACAAGAAACAAAACACACAATGCAATACGGTAAATAGATATATAAGATGACATAAGAAATTATGAAGAATAAAGAACCAAACTGTGTATTAAATGATAAGACACTCAAACTCACAAAATCAAACACTAATATTCTTACGTGACCGCTAAGGGAATCAACTCTGCCTTATAACCACTATTTCTAAGCAAATGACAATATTGGCTTTCTTAAGCGATATACGAAATAGCTATTCCAAGCCCTACACTACACTCTCAAAGAGAGAAGAAACATTTAATGTCTTTCAAATATCCATAATCAACTAAGGAAAATAAGACTAATCAGAGTGTACTTATATCCTAGCTTATTAGACAACAAAATGACCAAGATACACTTAATGATAAGGGGCGGCCATGGAGTATTGGACTTCACATGGTGAAATGGACAAAACACCCTTAATGGGGAGGGGTGGCCTTTGACTGTTTAAGCTCTTCAAGGCTCCAAAACAGTGGGTTTCTATTGTGCTCTCGGGTGGAATCAAAGGCAAGCCCCAAGTAATATTCCACATAAGAGATTACTCTATGATATGCTCAAATTAGCCTTTCCATGTATGTTTTCGTGCCCTTAATGCGAACAAACCTTGACTCTTAATGTATTGAGTTTGATTGACTTTATCAAGAGCTATGATGGTCACTTTGCTCTTATTAAATACCTAGCCTAGTCTAAAAAATTAAGTTATCACCTATATCGAACAATTAAATCTTGATCAGAAACCTTTAGTCTCAAAGCCTTCCCTCTCGAATGACCTTAAAACTATATAAAACATATAAATATAGAATCTACGCTTTAAAAGAAAGACAATGATAACTATATTACCTATTTTTGAGTTGGGGCTGAAACGGACCTTGGAAATTTGGTTTTAAAAAAACATGGTAAAATTAGAATTTTTCATTATAAAAACCTTACCCATGATTATAGAATGACATATAAGGAAACCTAAGTGAAAATGGGTTGAAATTGAGGTTTAAACTGAAGAAACACTGTTTTAGGCCTTCGGGCCAAAATCCCCCAATTCCACTTTTGAAATCACAAAATTAATTGTTTTAGTTTACTAGAATCAAAGTAAAATAGTTGAAATAGTGATTTGGAGCTTGCCCAAGCTTGAAAATGGAATAAATCATCCAAATCACTTTAACCCGGAGCTCAAAACCTCCAAAATAGAGAAAAATGAAAATATGAGTTTTTATACTCTAATTTGACCGCTTAAGCGGACGCTTGACCGCTAAAGAGGTCACTGTCGGTCAAGTGCCACTTTGGCAGTAACCACGAGCTAGCCAATCCACTTTAGTAGACAAGGGGTCGCTTTAGCGGCCTCTGCGTAAGTGTAAAAGGCTCCATTATAGTGCCCTAAGATGATGAGCAGGGTCACTAAACCGACCGACTGACATCTTTAGTAGCTACTGCTAAAGAGACCTTAGTATTGCTTTAGTGGTTTAATTAGCAGGTGGTGAACCAACTAAGACTTGGAATATTTCAAAGTTTTCAGCAACTCGCCGGAATTCATACAAAGCTTGATAACATAAACGAACTATGCTACCCTATCAAATTTGATGCTCCAGAATCAGTGGCAATATTAAATTTTCTAAAAGAGCTTGTTTTAACAAAATTGACCCCTGAGACCCAATTGTATAATCTACCTATCCAAGGGTAAAAATAAGATATAAAAGCCATAAAATCATAGCGACCACGATACCAATCCAAATTGGATCTTATGGCATAATTCATTTTTCTATTCGATAAACAGAATAATAAACGTTTATCAATGTCAACTATCAAGAACTTTTAATCACCAAAAGACACAAACTTGCACAAATCACACCCAAACACTTTGGGAACGATGACAACTATCTCCATACCCTAAAAATATCATGAAGAAACCATGGGGAGGGGTAAAATAGTCAAGCATACTAAAATGGAAAAGTCATAAAATCAAGTTGTTACAATATCCACAACTAAAAATCTAGTTCGTCCTCGAACTAAAGGAAAGTGGAATACTTAAATTAGAGGAAAGCTGGGGATAATTACCATGCATATAAGACTCAACCTCCCAAGTAGCCTCATCTATGGGTCAGTGTCTCCACAAGATCTTAATCACCATAATATCTCTAGATTGCAATCGTCTAATATTCCTATTTAGGATAGAGACTAGATCCCCAATAAAGGTCAAACTCTCATCTAACTGTACTATGTCCCAATGTATAACATATGACTCATCTGAAATATAGCATCGTAGCATAGATACATAAAAACATAGATAAATAGAGGATAAATCTGGTGGCAATCAACTCATTAGCTACATCCCTAATAGTCTAAAAATCTCAAATGGTCTAATATACATGAATAAGCTTACTCCTCTATCCAAACCATATCACGCCCTTCATGGGAAAAACACAAAGTAAGACTCAATCACCGACACTAAATCTAGAGGTACTGTATCTACGATCCACATAACACTTTTTTCTACTCTATTTCGATCGATGTCTATAAACAAAACTCTATCCAAAGACTCACAAAGTAAGTTCTTACCTTAATGTCTAAATTGAGAAACCCCAAACCAACCAATTGAATGACATGAACTGAGCCCAGGTATTGTCATAATAGGCATCCCAAGTCCAAGAAGGATCGGACAACACCCCCTATTACCTAACCCATTCACTTTTATCTAGCATTTTATGGGATAAATTTTGAACATATATCAAGATAGCAAAAATGTTCTCATCAAGGCTCTGGGATAGGGTCATAACCGTGACTGACCCAAATGAGTCCAACCCTATCACACCAATCGCTCAACCACACAAACTAAACCATAGGCCATAAACTAGGCCATAACCAAATAAGTTAGACAAAATTTAATATATTTAATCTTAAAATGTAATACAATGGAACAGTGAGAAATCCTATGATGTGGTGTCAGCCCACCAGCCTATTCTAATGACAACACCGACATCAATACCGATCCCGCCCATACCAACCCCCAGAAGTACCACAAAGCCTCTATCAAAAAGAGTAAACAAATCTGGTTGGGACCTGTCCCCAACCATGGCCACAACCAATCTGCAAAATAAAATAAAAGTGTCTATAGAAATTGATAACATGAAATAATGTCTTCCAAAAGGATGAAAGCTCACCACTTTAGTCCAAATGGTGATACTGAATCCCAATACTAAACAGGATTAGTAGAATGGCCTATTCCTGCATAGCATGGGTATACAATCACTTGTAGACGGGGTTAGCGAGTGACTGCTAACATCAATATCAAGATAAGGATAAAATAATGCCAGTAATAAAACCAAGTAAAACAGTCCATAATGCATACAACCATATATATATAAGTTCTTGGAAAGGGAACCGGGATTAGCATGCACTAAAAACCTTTACCTGGACTATATAGCTTGGCCATCCTAAACCAACCACGGGAAATATGGATTTAGCTCCCTCTGCTGAAAGGGCACAGTGCGTGTAGCCGCATAAATAGGAAAGTATCTCATGGGATGACTAGTACATCCCCTAATAGAGTGACATTATTCACACAGTCCACAAGACCAATCCTCATATCGGCAAATATGATTTTCCAGTTTTGGTACCCCCGAGACCACCACCTTTCACGACTTTGCTACATACCCCGCCTTTAATGCACAACTAAAACTGTTTCCAAATAACCAACCAAATCCATTTATAATTTTATAAACCAAGAAAAATATTAGTGGTATCATCGTACCACCCCTTACTTTCAAGTAGTATCTATAGCCAAACCATTTAGGTTAAGGGGACTTTCAAGTGTCCTTCCATCCACCACATTAAACCACTTGGGAGACTTATATGTTCTCCACAAGAATAACCATTTAGGATTTATCCTTTTTAAACTATTTAAACCATACAAAGTTCCTTTACCAAGTTTAAAACATGCAAGAGTTCCATTGAAAGAAGTCAATGTAATAAACATATCTTTATAAGCATTTTATCAAACACCTTGGGGGCATAATATAACTAAATCTAATTCCAAAGATCATTAAACCATGACCATGAAATCCAATTGTACAAAACCACCACTAATGCATATAAAAGTATTATTAAAACCATAGGGAACCATAACCAAGCAATTAATATCAAAACCACCTAAATAATAATTGAAAGCCATAATCATGAAATAGTAAAACCATAAAATCAATCATATAAACTATGCCATTAGTTGAAATTACAATAAGGGAAGAGAATCATGCCTTATACCAAAGAATTGAAGGAAAGAAATTACCAAAGCATGCCCCAAAGCAATCCTCAAGTTGAAACCCTAGCCTTTTTTCCCCAAAAACTCTTGAGAGAATTATGGAGTGTTTTTTGAATAGTTTCTTAGTGTTAATGAATAGAATAATAGGGTAAATAACCTCCTAAGTGTATTAGAAGTCATGGGTTCAAATTAGGGTAAGCAGGAAAATGTCCACAACACCCTAACTTAAATCCCTTAAAACCCATCACAGGGATATGACTGACCCATACGAGTGATACCCTCCCAATATGATTGGTTCCCACCACTCGTATCTAAGACTTAACCTTGGATCAGACACTGTACTGTATACAATTCATCCAACTAAGTCGTAACTATAGTATATGATCCATACGCACGACTTGTATCCCTACTAGAATAAAATACCAACAGGATCAAACACAACCCACCATACATGTCGTATATGACTCGTACCAAGCCCTTATGACTCATACCCCTAAGTCATACCCATTCCAGTGACCAAAACCATCCCACCAACAAACACTGGTCAGTATATGACAGGACCATACCATTCATACCCCAATATAAAACTCGTACCCATGAGTCGTATTAGGTTCAGAGAATGAAATTCCAAGAAATTTTCTAAGGGCCAAAACCCAGAATGTTTTAATCTCCCCCACTAGGAACATTCTTCCCCGAATGACAGACAAAGTAGGGGTAACCATACACAAAGTCAAGTTCATTATCAAACATCCTTTTAACAAAGTTTGAAAACAAAGGGGAAAAGAGGTTAATCTTTCCTTCAACAAACTCAGAAAATAAATATGTTTGAAGACACATACCTTCCACACGAATCTTGGGAGAAGAAAACCAGTGTGAATATTTGGAGTTTATGACCTCTTCCGCTTCCTAAGTAGCTTCTTCAACCTTATGGTTTTTCCATAGAACTTTAATCGAAGCCATATCCTTGGTCTGTAACCAAAGAACTTGCCTATCTAATATCTCAATTGGGACCTCTTCATAAGACAGAAAATCTAAAAAGCAAACTCTATAATAATGAACAGTCAAAGAAAGATCACCACTGCACTTCCTCCACATAGAAACATTAAAGACCGGATAAACAAAACTCAAGTTAGATGGTACCTCTAACTCATAAGCAATATTGCCAACTCTTCGTAAAATCACCTAAGGACCAACAAACGAAGGACTGAGTTTTCCTTTCTTGTTAAACCGTACCACTCTATCCATGGGAGACACCTGGAGGAACACCTTATCCCCAACTTCAAACTTCATATCTCTATGCCTAACATCTGCAAAGGACTTCTGGTGAATTTGGGCAGCTTTAAACCTATCTTGAATCACCTTTACCTTCTCTATAGCTTAATAAACCAAATCCGAGGTAAACATGTCCACCTACATAAGGTCAACCCAACCAATAGGAGATCTACACCTCTTACCATACAATGCCTTAAAATGAGCAATACCAATTCTAGAATGGTAGCTATTGTTGTAAGCAAACTCCACCAAAGGTAGATGCTTGTCCTAATTGCCACCATAATCAATCACATAGGCCCGAAGCATATCCTCCAATGTCTAAATAGTTCTCTCTGCTTGCCTATCTGACGACAGATGAAAATTAGTACTCAGACTTACCTAGTCCCTAACCCTTTCTAAAATAACCGCCCAAAATAAGACATAAACTACATGCTATGATAAAAAATAATTGAGACAAGTACCCAATGTAACTTCACAATCTCTTGAAGATACCACTTCACGTATTCTCCACTGAGAAAGTAGTTTGCACTAGCAAGAAGTGGACAAACTCTGTCATCCTATCCACGATGACCCAAATTGAATCAAATTAGTTCTGAGTGCAAAGAAGACCGATAACGAAATCCATATTGATCATCTCCCACATTTATTTAGGCAACTTTTTCTCTTGATACAACCCACAAGGCCTTATATGCTTAATCGTAACCTGTTGACACACCATGCACTTGGCCACAAAATCAACACTATCCCTCTTTATAACATTTCTTCCACCAATAGACCTCCTTGATATCATGATATATCTTTGTCGAGCTGGGATGAACAATATAGCGTGACTCATGTGCCTCATCCAGAACCCTTTGTTGCAACGTGTTGATATTAGGAACTCACAACCTCTCGTGGTACCATAAAGTACCATCACCTCTAATCTCAAACACCACCACCTTTTGCCCACCAATATCACACTTGATTATCATCAAGACAGGATCCAATGCTTGTTTTTCCTTAATATCCACAGCAATAGATGATCGAACCATTTCTTGAACCATCACACTACCATCCTTAGAGTCTAATAGACGAACTCCAAGATTAGCCAAGCGGTTAATATCCTTCACTAATTCCTACTTTCCTTCCTCCACATGAGCCTAACTACTTATGGATAACCTGCTAAGAGCATCAACAACCATATTAGCCATACTTGGGTGGTAGTGAAGACTCATATCATAATCTTCGAGAAGCTCAAGACATCTTCTTTGCCTAAGATTTAGCTTTTTCTGAGTGAACACATACTGAAGACTCTTATGATCATAAAAGATATCCACTTGAACACCATACAGATAATGCCACCATATTATCAAAACAAACACAACCGCCAACAACCCTAAATCATGAGTAGAATAATTCGTCTCATGTACCTTTATCTTCCTGGAAGCATATGCAACCACCTTACCATGCATTATCAACATACAACCAAGCCCTGACTGAGATGTATCACAATAAACCACAAACCCATCATTGCCTTCCAACAATGTTAGGATTAGAGCCGAAGTCAACTTATCCTTCAATTTCTTAAAAATCCCTTCACAAGTATCTAACCAAGAAAATTTAACCTTCTTTGGAGTCAACTTAGTCAGAAGGAGTAGCTATTGAAGAAAAGCATTCAACAAACCACCTATAATACCCAGCTAAACCAAAGAAGCTCCAAATATTGGATAGAGTCGTGGTCTTAGTCCACCCCTTCACCAAAGTAACCTTTTGCGGATCCACCATAATCCCTTCACTAGAAGTTATATGACCCAAGTAAGTTACATTGTTCAACTAAAGCTCACACATAGAGAACTTGGCATACAATTGCTATTCCTTTAAGGTCTGCAACACCATATAAAAGTGATTAACATGCTCCACCTCACTCTTTGAATAAACCAGAATGGCATCAATGAACACAATGATAAAGAGATCTAAATACCGCCAAAACAATCTATTCATCAAGTCCATAAATACTGTTGGAGCATTAGTCAACAAAAATAAAATCACCAAGAACTCAAAATTCCCATACCAAGTACGAAAAGTTGTCTTAGGGATATCCACCTACCAAATCTTAAGTTGATGGTACCCAAACCAAGGATCTATCTTAGAGAAAAACTTAGCACCTTGCTACAGGTCAAACAAGTCATCTATCCAAGGAAGATGATACTTTCTATTAGCCGTTATCTTATTCAACTGCCTGTAGTCAATGTATATCCGAAGGGAACCATCTTTATTGTGCATAAACAACACCAGTGCACTCCATAGAAAAACACTAGGATGAATAAACCCCTTTTCTAAAAAATTCATAAGTTTCTCCTTGAGTTCCCTTCACTCAGTCAGACCCATTGTATACACATGAATGGACATAGTGTCTGGAAGTAAATCAATATCAAACTCTATTTCCCTATCCAAAGAAACACCAGGAAGATCATCCAGAAAGACCTCTAGAAACTCATTAACCACAGGGACTGTAGACAAAGAAGGACCTTCTGAGTTAGAACCTTTAAACTGAACCAAGTGATAAAGATAACCCTTGGAAATATAACCTCTAAGCTCTAAGATAAGAATAAACCTCCCCTAGGAGCTAAGGAACTAACTTTCCATTCTATAACCATTTTACCAGGGAACTTAAAGATGACCTTACAGGTCCGACAATCCAAAAGCGCATAACAAGAATGCAACAAATCCATACCCAGAATTACATCAAAATCTACCATATCCAACTCAAATAGATTTTCCAAGGTCTGCTTGCTACCAAAAGATACCATACATCCCCTAGAGACTTTTTTAGCAATAATCGAGTCACCTACCGAGGTAGAATTAGAAAAAAAATCCAAAATGACTTTCAGATCAAAACCAAAAGACACAGCCACCTATAGAGTAACATAAGAAAGAGTGGACCCCTAATCAAGCAAATAATATACGTTAATAGAGAAAAGCTGTAATATACCAGTAACGACATCAGGTGATGCCTCAGATCTCTATTGGGATCCAAAAGTATACAACTTATTTCAACTAACACTAGAACCAGGAGCAGTAATATAAGTGGATGCACCACCACCAGGTGTAGGAGTAGAAGATCAAGCCATAAGAATATTATTCGCCCTTACAACAACTTTGTTAATCGAAAAATCCCTAAGTCGATGGCCTACCTGGCCAAACATGATGAATTTGTACCTTGCTTCATCATAATAACCCTAATGAGGATGACTATAAAATTTATAAGAAGAACGTGAAGAAACTGACTGACCTCCACTCGCTTAAGATTGGGCAACCTGCACCTGAGAATTATCAATAACTTGATGACACCTATCTCCCGACTGATAAAGAGCACTAGCAGAAGGAGCTAGAACTCCCCCATTTCTTTTTTTTCCACATTTCATCATCTCTACCATCCTAAGACTGAGCACCTCCCTAATAAAAAACCTACTCCTCTTTCACTACTAATCCCCAAACTTTGTCTGCCTCCTCTTCTCATCCCCAACTTGCTGTATATGAATAGTTAACTGAGAAATATCCATATCCTTTATCATCAAAGAAATCTTGCTCTCTAGAATCAAATCTCTATTCAGCCTAGAAACAAACTTCCTTATTCTCGACATCATATAACTACTAAATAAGGAGCACACCTAGATAGCTGATTAAAACTCAAAGCATATTTCTTTATTGAATCCTTCCCTGCCTGAGGTTCACAAACTCCGCCATCTTAGCTTCCCTCAACTCTGGAGGAAAGAATTATCTAGAAGGAAGAAATATCATCACCTATGTTTGCTATGTAGTTATAGAACTCAGGGATCACTACTAAAGGTCACACCCTATATTTGTAGGTGAGCCCCCATCCCTGGACTTACTCGTTGCTGAATTCTACTCTCAACTGAATTAACACTTGTTCTGACTAAGGTCAATTAGACGTCATAGCTGATAGTGCTTAACATGATCATAACAAACTGAGTATGATAACAAAATCATGACATAACTGAAATGTTACTAAAAAATATGGAACATGATTAAACACATAGGTATCGGGTGTTCATAACTTGATAGAACTAATTGAAATTTTAAACACGATAACATTATTTAAAATATGGGTAGGATGTCATGGCTAAGAGACCTAGAACATAATACATTTCCCTAAACAGATGAATTACATGAATATGAACATGGGGATGTGTTAAACTTAGAACGACAATATGCGCAGATGGTTAACTCATAACATGATAATTTGACATGGTATTAACGGAACATGACATGGGTGATTTGAACTCAAATTATAAAAGAGCACAATTCACACGTGAAAGCTTATTTTTAGGTCTTGAATTTAAAAATACTATGGAAACATGGATAAATTTCATAATTTACATTGATTTTGTTCATAAAAAATGGTAAAATTCATACTTGAACAAAATGGGTTTTGGGATTCAATGTGAGAAAGGAAACCTATTGATGAATACCCCATATTCCTTGATTTTTTAAATTCTTGAAGAAGAAACTTGGACTTGGAACTTTGCATGCTTTATTCCTTGAGGAGAAACTTGAAGTTTTATTCTTGAGAAAGGGAAAGATTTTTAATGTAAGAAAACTTATGGGTAATTGGAAGTTGATGCCACTCCTGGGGTGTTAATTCGTCATTTAGATATTTGGGGTGAGGGGGAAGACCAAAATGCCCCTTGGATTATTAATTAAGACCAATATCGTGGAGGCTTACTGCCTCCAAGGTCCAATATAACCTCGAACCTCTTCTGAAAATTTGAAACCCTCCCGAATGACCCTTTTAGCATCCTTAATAACTTATACATCAATGTATCGGACTCCAGAAAATAGTGTAAAAATTTTCATTGGACCCCTTAAACAGAAGACTATGAGAAGGAAATGAGCCAAGTATCATATGGGTTATTACAATATCACCCCCTTGGGATCATTTATCCTTTAATGAAGCAATTTAAGCTAACATACTAAGATAATTGAGATCGTATACTGAATCATGATTAAATAACTTAGTCTAAAACCTGATACATGGTCTAAACTAAATTCATGAATGAATGCAATTATAGGAGGATGGTTATATATCTAAGATAGAAAATGAGAGAATCACTTAAGGAAGAACCATTACCTCAAGCTGGATTTGAATTCATGGAGAAAAGATGAGGATACTTGGCTCTCATATTTACTTATTCTTCCCAAGTACCTTTCTCAATGGATTGATTTCGCCATAGAACCTTAACCAAAGGAACTTCTTTATGCCTTAACATACGAATCCAACGGTCAAGGATCTTAACTTGGACTTCTTGTAAGAGAGAATATCTTTCACATCCATACTCTTTAAAGGAAAATAAAAGGTGTGTCATAAATAAATTTCCTTAGCAATGAAACATGAAATACCAGATGCACTGATGCCATATATGCAGGAAACTCCACCTTATAAGCTACCTTCCTAAAATGGCTTTAAATTCTTTATAGGCCAACATAGCAGGGACTAAGCTTTCCTTTTATGCCAAATCACTTCACCCTTTTCATTGGTTAAACTTTCAAATAAATAAAGTAACCAATATCAAACTCAAGGTCTATTCTCCTCACATTTGCATAAGATTTTTCTCGGCTTTGGACTATCTTCAACCTTTCTTGAATCAATTGAACTTTCTCCATCACCTCAAAAAATAAATTTGGCCCTATCAAAGTAGCCTCACCTACTTCATACCAACCAATAGGAGATTTACATCTTCTTCCATAGAGAGACTCAAATAGAGGCATCTGAGTAATAGTGTGATAGCTATTACTGTAGGCAAACTCAATCAAAGGTAAATGGTCATGCCAGCTAACCTTAAAGTTAATAACAGAAAGCCCTCAACATGTCTTCTAAAGATTAAATGTTCCACTATGTGTGACCATTGGTGTGAGGATGAAAAGTTGTACTGTGATGGATTTCGGTATGAAGGCCATCTGAAAATCCATCCAAAAGTGACAGATAAACTAAGTACCGCTATCTGAAATGATTGTCAATGAAACCCTAAAAAACTTTATCAATCCCTTAAGATAGCATAATCCTCAACTGAGTACAAAGTATGAACTGGCAAGAAATGGGTTGACTTGGTCATTCAATCTATAATGACACATACCGAATGATGCTAATGAAGCCTACAAGGAAATACTATTACAAAATCCATGTTCACCACTTCCCACTTCCAAGTTGGATACTAAACTCCTGAAGCATACCACTAGGCCTTTGGTGCTCAATCGTAACGTACCGATAATTTCAACACTTACCCATAAATTATGCAATATCTTTCTTACACCATACCACCAATAGATTTTCTTCAAATCACAGCACATCTTACTGGCTCCTGGGTGGATAGGATGTCGTGCACCATGAACTTTAATTAATATTCACTATTTCAAACCATCAACATATGGAACACATAACATGCCTTGATAACAAAAAATAGTATCTCTCTCCAGTAGTAAAGCTCCACCTTTTAATCTCTATTTTTCTTCTTCAACTTGACAAAACTAGGATCTCTGTCTTGCTTTTCTATCACTTCGGCAACCAATGAACACTCCAAACTATTTTAAACTCATATACAACCTTCAGCTAAATCAACCAACCAAATGCCTAACCTAGAAAGGTGATGAACCTCACAAACTAATTTCTTCTTATCATCCTCCATATATGAAACACTTTTCATAAACAATCTACTAAGGGCATTTACCACTATATTGGCCTTACCCAGGTGATAAAACACACTTCTATCATAGTCTTTCAATAATTCAAGCCACCTTTTTTATGAAGATTTATGTCTTTCTGCATGAACAAATATTATAGACTCTTATGATCCGTAAACATATCAACATGAACCCCATAAAGGTAACGCCTTCAAATTCTTAAGGCAAAGACAGTTGTTGCTAACTCAAGGTCATAGGCTGGGTAATTCTTCTCATGGGGCTTAATCTATGTAGAGGGATAGGCTATGACCTTAACTCGCTACATTAACATACAACCTAGACCAACTATAGAAGCATCACAATAAACTAAAAATCCATATTTTCCATCAGGTAAAGTCAAGACTGGAGCAAAATGAGTCGAGTCTTAAAATCCCAAAAACTCTTCTCATAGAAATCTAACCATGAAAACTTGACTTTTATACAAGTCAATCTGGACATTGCAGAAGTAAGTGAAGAAAATCCTTTAAAAACCCATCTATAATAACTAGCTAAACCCAAGAAACTTTTGATATCTAATAGAGGGATAGATCTAGGACAATTTCTTAATGCTTTAATCTTCTAAGGATCAACTCAAATGCCATCATTAGATATAATCTGACCAAAGATAGCTACTGATCTAAAGCAGAATTCGCACTTATTAAACTTTATGAATAACTAGTGATCCTAAGGGTCTGTAACACAATCCCCAAATGGTCTTCATGATTACTCCCACTACAAGAATAGACAAGGGTTTCATCTATGAAAAGTATGACAAACATGCCCAAGTAATGATTGAACACTCTGTTCATTAAGTCCATTAATGATACAGGATCATTCGTCAGTCCAAAATATATAACTAGGGTTCATAGTGACCATACAGAGTTCTGAAAGTTGTCTTTGGGGTGTCATATTCTATTACTCAAAGATGACGATAGCCGGATATAAGGTCTATCTTATAATAATAACTTGCACCATAAAGTTGGTTGAACAAGTCATCAATCTTAGGGGGAGGATATTTATTTTTAGTTGTGACTTTGTTCAAATAACGATACTATGCACATTCTTAGGGAACTGTCTTTCATGTGCACAAATAGAACTAGAGCACCTTGTAGAGAAATACTAGGACCGATGACACCCTTATCTATGAGATCCTTCAATTGTTCCTTTAACTCATTAATCTTAGATCGAGCCACTTTGTAATGTGGAATTGAGATAGGATGGGTATCTTGTGATACCCTGAGTTTTCTCGTTAAATATTTTCCTCCCAAATGTGTCAATTCATTAAAGCCTTTTTATCTTTCCAAGAGTCTGTTAAGATCTCGGACGAAAATGTGTTGAATTCTATTCTTTATCATGATTAATAATTTTTCTATTTGGAATTTCTTGATATGCAATCCGTCATTGCGTAGAGCATAAAATAAGATTTCCAACTATATGTGGATCATCCAAAACGGACACTCGAGCGATGAGTTATGATCATTCCGATCAAACCGTAAATAGTGGTGAACAGTAAATGTGCAAAAAAAATACAGAGGCCAGGCAAATTTTAGGGTCAACTTCAAACGATCAAAACTCTTTGTACATAATAATCTGGGTGAGCTACTATATATTAATAGAAAGCTCTGAGAGTCCTCTTTCTGATGAAATTGGTTTCATCTAATTTGTCCATCGGAGCAAAATGTTATGGTCGATCTACTTCATCCTATCAAAACAGTCCACCAAAGGAAAGATTTGACATTATTTGATTTTTAACGGTATTTTGGTCATTCCTACTCCAATCCATCCAGGTAAACCATGGATTTAAGTCCATTAAGAGCATTCATTAGCTCATTTTTCTCCAAAATTTCCTGAGGCTCAAACCCCAACCCTACTACTCTAAATTTCATCCTTCTATGTCTCTTGATTGAACCGTAGAAATTTCAATTTGATTTGGGATTCGAGTTGATCATGTTAAGAGCTTCGAGAACCACCCTTTATTTTCAAGAATAAAGTTCCAGAGTTGGAAGTTCATATTTATCTTCCATTTTAAGGTATGTGGGAATTTGAACAAGAATAATTCTTCTGTTTTTGTGCCCGTATCATTAATTTTTATTATGGATTATTATGAGTTTGGCAAATGAATTTATTTCCAAGATATTCTACCACGAGATTTTGATTATTTTATATGTAAATGGTTCAAGCTTGATAATTATGATTATTTAATGGATTCATATGGTTCTGTAAGTTGAATTATGTTTAAATAATTCGATTATGAACTTATAAAGATTTGAATTGTAAGTTTTGAATCACATGAGTATTAGACTATTTTCGTTCTATGAATTGAGATTTAATATTGGGTTTTTTGGTATTTCTATCAAGAATTGATATATTTTGAACATGTATCCACGTTTTAAATTCAAGAATGAATTATTGGTATTTTCAAGAGTTGTCGAGCCATGTGTCAAATTTTGAGCTTCCTTATGACGATTTGAGTTATTGGGTATATTGATATCCAAGTTGTAATGAGTCTTGGAATTTTTTGGATGGTTTGGATGAGTTAAATTGTTGAAAATATTATGTATTAAGTCTTCATATCCTTGTCCAAATATCGTGTCGGTTATGGTTCAATGCATTGATACCTTGTTGTTGTTGAGTAAGATTAAAATATTTTGAGCTAAAATGTATTAAGTTCGGAATCCACAAATTGATATGATTTGATAAATGAGAAAGAGATTTGATTTGGTCTTTATGATAGAACCTTGTGATGTTGTGGTGGATTTCCTAACGCGTTTTGAGCTTGTCGGGGAGTAGTACTTAGCACCAAGAGAGAAATTTGGTATTTCTCCAAACTTATGTGCCACCGTAGGGTTATTTGATGATGATATTATTGGCCAGAGAGCCCAATTGTGATTATTGCAGTTTTAAGGTCGTACTCCATGGCAAAGAGTATGATGCTCTCCCCAACGAGGGTTTCAAACGTTGGTATTTCACGTAGCTCACATGGGGTTGTCGGTTATAGGAAACTCCTGTGTCCATAAGATTAAGTTTCTTGAATAACCGAGTCACTTCGAGATTTGAGTCAAAGGGTTGAGATGTTTATGATTTTTTATGATCATTTATGATGATTTATAATTACCTATGATGATTTTTGATGATATGATAATTTATGATGATTTATCATAATTTATGATTCATAATGATTTACGTGGATTATAGGATTTTATCATATGAACTATTTATTATGAAATTACAAAAAGTATGATTTGATATAACTTTAGCCAAGTGAGTCATCATTGTCTGTATGCATGTTTTCATGAAATTGATTATACTATTTATATTATTACATGCACCCCCACATACTCAGTATGTTTCAAAGTGTTGACCCACATATTTCCGTGGGATACATTCTTACCAAAATATAGGTACAAGCTGTAGCACACATAATATATTCAGCTGGGTCGCAGCTCTCGATCAGCACGTGATTAGTCCTTTTGATTCAGGGACTTGAGTTGTTCAGATTTAAGGTGTATTGTATTTTCTGTATTCAATCGTATTGAGTAGGGGTAGTTGGAAGTCATGACCTGGCTATCTTTGGTCAATGGTAGTAGAGGCTTCATAGATAGTCACTAGTAGTCAGTGTATTCAGTTTCAGATTTGTATATATATGAGTAGAATTATAATTGTGTAAATTTACTTTCATGTTGGTCTGACTAAGTTATGGGTTGTTTCCGTGTTATTCTTTCTATTTTATGTATTTTAATTGGTTGCATTAGTTAATGCCAAATTAAGGGTTAGCTTGGGGTCACTTGTGACCTTAAGCATCGTATGACATCTCGGGATTCAATTTTGGGTTGTTACAAGCTTGGTATCAGAGCACAGAGTTCAAGTGTTCTAGGGTGTCTATGAAGCCGTGTCTAGTAGAGTCTTGCAGACTAGTACGGTGACGTCTGTACTTTTCGTCGAGAGGCTACGAGGCATTTAGGAAAATGTTCCCTTTCATTCAAGTTGTAGATCATGCTTTGGAAAGGTTCCTTAAGAAATTCATACGGGTTCATATCTTGCATAAATTGGGCCATTTTGCCTTGTTCTAAAATACCGGATATAGTCAAGCGTAAATCCTTATGGATAGTGCTTTCTTAGATAATCTCCTCTGATATTATAGGCTTGTAAGTGAGCTAAAAAAATAATTTCATTAGTGCTCTTGAGTTCCGACAAATTGAGGTGTCATATGTACGTTCTTGAAGGTTGTGCATTAAGCCTATGTCAGAAGTGTTTTTGGATTTCTCCCTAGAATTCATGATGTGATTTCGTATTTTCCTTATCCGTGTTTAAATATTGAGACAGGGTGATTAACTAGTTCTAATTTCCTCTCTTGATTACATTCCTGGGCTTACTAGCAAAGGTTCCATAGCTTTCAAGATATACCCTCATCCCTCTTGAGTCGTTCAATTGAGGTAAAGCGAAACACATATTCTTGGATCCTTGATTATGGTATACCATGATTTTATTTCTTGAAAATATTTTTTGATCATCTTTTGATAAAAACTTGAAGTCTAATGAAGCCATGTGGGGCTTATTTCAACTTACTAGCATAATTGTTTTGATATTTATTTCTTTTTTCAAAATACAAAACCAAAGTCTAGTGAAGACGTATGATGCCTATTTTGATTCACTAGCAACTGGCTGTTTACTCTGTTGTTCTTGCATTGGTTGGAAACGTAGTGGAAGGCGGTGTTAATAAATTATTATGGCATAGGCCATAGAATTATGGATGATTATTGTCGTTATGAGGTTTTTGTAGACTAGAATGTTTGGGGTTTTTGATAGATAGAAATGGTTGTTGAGATTGTTGTTAATCGTAGTCAGAGTGAGTTGTTAAGTTTGTAATACGGGTGATGAGAAAAATGAATTTAATGATTGAATTGCTACGACGTTAGTGATAGGGAAGAGATTTAGTATGTTTGAACCGTATGTACGGGAGCTTCAGTCTATTTATTTGTGATCAAGTATGATATTGTGTGTTAAGGTAGTAGTATGCTCAAGGTGTTATGGGGATTTTTTTTAAGTTATTAAATGTTAAGCGGTTAGTGTTATCCTTGATCGGGTAAGTATGAATGAGGATATGTGGTATATGATGTAATTATGAGTTAACTTGGGAATTAGAGGTTGACGAGGGTGTTAGTTTTAGATGTGATGTTAGTAAAGCACGAAGAAGTTAGTATGGTTTAGTGAAGGTTTGATGTATCCATGGTAAGTTCTAAAATCTTAGCTACGGAGTGCGTGAATTATTGTATGATAACTTTTGAAGTTGTCTAAGTTGGTGGGTATTTAAGAGTTATGTTATGAATGGGTTTTGCGCTCGCGGGTGTAGTTATGCGGGTTAAGTTATGGATCTTGTGTATGGGTATATTTGGGGACCTGGAGAAAAGCAAATGCCGTGGACTAGAGTTTGTATGGTGATTCGTTGACTTGGACTCTTGGCTTAAGTCTAAGGGGGATATAGTGGAAAAAAATTAACTAAGTTAAGATTGCGAGATTCAGGTAGGTGTATTGGTGGGTTGCAAGTTGGTGGTGAGAAGTAGTGGTGTTGATCCTATTTTACCCCAGCCTTTTCAATGACTTCAATATTTTCTCATGCCTAATGTTTCATTCCCCTGATTCATGCATATCATGGGAAAACATGTATTCTCCTAACTATTGAAATATGGAGCCCCAATTTTTCTAGTGGGCAAAATCGACATTCCATAAGCTGTAAAATCCAAACTCAAGTTGCGCGGCTCATAATGCATGTTCTTAAGTTTTATTGTATGTTCAAGTTCAGTCTACCGGCAACACCCTTCGCGACCAATAAGATTAAATTTATGTCCTGGGTGTCCTTAATCTTTAATCTTGATTCTGGTTGAATTCATGCATTTGTTGCCCTAGTTCTCCAACCTCAATAATCGTACCAAGTCATACACAATATCCCTTCATATTCTATCCTTTCATGATTTTCCATTTGTCGAGAGAGTGTGGATGAACAGTGGTGACGACAGGAGAGAGTGAGCGGGTTTTTGCTGATAAAGATTGTGGCATGTTCATTTTAGCTATGGTGGCAAGTATGGAGTAATCTTGAGGCTAGGCTTTTGATGGATGTCATGGTTATTTGAAGCATTTCATATTGTGTTTGTGAAATTGGTTGTGTGATGGTTTAGCTAGGTTTGTCGGTGGGGAATTGTTGAAGTGAAGTCTTGTGCATGACTTAGTTAATTGGAAAATTTAGTGAGCATTTTCTTAAGAATAGTTCCCGGAAGTTGTCTTAATAAAGGATTGTAGAATTTGAAAAAGGTGTTTTAGGGGTGTTGATTCGGAGTGTATACGAAATTATAAAGATAGGCTTGAACATCATGTGTGTATATATGGACGGAGATTAAAGTTTATATTATCAATAAGTTTTGGTGTCTATGTTGATTTAGAAGTCTAAGCTAAAAGCTCTTGTAAATTGATCTTGCATAGCACTCATGTATTGTGAATATATCTCCTGTATGAGGATATTAGTTGTAAGCCTTGGCCTTGCTATAAGTTGAATTGCGTATATGCCTATGAATAGTTCCCTAAGCTTCAAGACTTGTTGATATGAATATGATGGTTAAATATGGTGAGTATTAAGTGGATTAGAGTTGATTCAGTGGTAATAAGAATTATCTGTGAGATGAGGAATTGTAACAATGTGGATGTGTGTAATTTTATAATTCGGAATGGTGCTATGTTACGGCATTATATGGAGGAATTGGTGACTCCAAATAAATCTTGAAAATGAGGAGAGAGAGTTTGGCTTAGCTAGATTTGAATAGCCAAGATTGTAAATGCCTTGTGAAAATTATGAATTAAATCAACTAAGTTTGGTATTTGGGGAAAATAGTATTGCGGAGAAAGGGTGTGCGAAGCGTATTGATAAGCTTGAAAGTAAGTTGTACTGCGTGGGGTCTAGTACTTTTATTTTGATATAAGACTGATCAACCTTTGCTCCGTACTTAAAATTAGGGTCGAGTTATAAATCCTTATTTCAATATATATATATATATATATATATATATATATATATATACATTGTTCAGACCATATCCCTAACCCAATTGCTTCCTAGTAGCATTGAAAGTTCCTTGGAAAGATTTTGAATCATGTCCTAATTGAATGAGAGTGTGTCTTAATTCGGTCTGTGCACCTAGAAATTCAACTTGATAGTTATTCCGACGGATTCATATATTTCTTTCATCTGCCGATATGGTCCAATCTCACTACTTGATGTTTCATGAGCATAACCATTTCAAGAATGATTTATTTGCGTCGAACCGAGTTACAAATTCTATTTAGCCTTTGCTTTTGTTCCCAACCCAAGTATTAAGCCATGGGTCGATCATAAATTGTCCCGTGTATCAATTAGCATTATTCGGGGAGAACCGATCCCAAGAGGGAGATATTGTGATATCCCGAGTTTTCATATCCTAGATCTTTCATCTCTTTCTTTGTGAATGCGGATTTAAATTGAAGTTAATAATTTTTCCTTCATCCAACTCTATTAGTAATATACTCAACTATGTCGTTGTAATTATCACGAGCTTATGCGTCAGAAAGTACTCTAAAGCTTAGAAAAACATAAACTTGTTCATCAAGATATTTTAGTTGTGTATCCTCAATTTTCCTTATCTTCCTAACCCAACGAGCGACATTTGGGGATGAATGTTTCCAAGGGGGAGATGATGTGATACCCCGAGTTTTCCCATTAAATATTTCTCTCCCAAATGTGTCAAGTCGTTAAAGCCTTTTTATCTTTCCAAGAGTCCGTTAAGATCTCGGATGAAATTATGTTGAATTCTATTCTTTATCATGATTAATAATTTTTCTGCATGGAATTTCTGGATATACGACCCGTCATCGCGTAGAGCATCGAATAATCATTGCAACGATATCTGGATCATCCAAAATGGACACTTGAGCGATTAGTTATGATCATTCCGATCTAACCGTGAATAGTGGTGAACAGTAAATGTGCAGGAAAAAAATACTGAGGCAAGGCGAATTTTATGGTCAACTTCAAACGATCATGACTCCTTGTACATAATGATCTGGGTGAGCTACTATATATCAACAGAAATTTCTCAGAGTCCTCTTACCAATGAAATTAGTTTCATCCAATTTGTCCATCGAAGCAAAATGTGATGGTCGATCTACTTCAGCCTATCAAAACAGTCCACCAAAGAGAAGATTTGACATTATTTGATTTTTAACGGTATTTTGGTCATTCCCAATCCAATCCATCTAGATAAACCATTGATTTAAGTCCATTAAGAGCATGCAATAGCTTATTTTTCTCCAAAATTTCCTAAGGCGCAAACCCTAACCCTACTACTCCAAATTTCATCCTTCTATGTCTCTTGATTGAACCGTAGAAATTTCAAATTGATTTGGGATTCGAGTTGATCATGTTAAGGACTTCGAGAAGCACCCTTTATTTTCGTGAATAAAGTTTCGGAGTCGGAAGTTCATATTCATCTTCCATTATTAGGTATGTGGGGCTTTGAACAAGAATAATTCTTTCGTTCTTGTGCCCGTATCTTTAATTTTTATTATGGATTATTATGAGTTTGGCAAATGAATTTATTTCCAAGATATCTTACCAAAAGATTTTGATAATGTATATATGTAAATTGTTCAAGCTTGCCAATTATGATTATTTAATGGATTCATATGGTTCTGTAAGTTGAATTATGTCTAATTAATTCGATTATGAACTTATAAAGATTTGAATTGTAAGTTTTGAATCACATGAGTATTTGACTATTTTCGTTCTATGAATTGAGATTTAATATTGGGATTCTTGGTGTTTCTATCAAGAATTGATATATTTTAAACATGAATCCACGTTTTAAGTTCAAGAATCAATTATTGGTATTTTCAAGTGTTTTCGAGCCATGCGTCAAATTTTGAGCTTCCTTATGGCGATTTGAGTTATTGGGTATATTGATATCGAAGTTTCAATGAGTCTTGATATTTTCCCGATGGTTTTGATGAGTTAAATTGTTGAAAAAATTACGTATTGAGTCTTCATATCCTTGTCCAAATGTCAAGTCTGTTATGGTTCAATGCATCGATACCTTGTTGATGTTGAGGAAGATTAAAATATTTTGAGCTAAAATGTGTTGAGTTAGGAATCCACAGATAGATATGATTTGATAAATGAGAAAGAGATTTGATTTGGTCTTTATGATAGACCCTTGTGATGTTGTGGTGGATTTCCTAATGCGTTCTGAGCTTGTCGGGGAGTAGTACTTAGCACCGAGAGGAAAATTTGGTATTTCCCCAAACCTATGTGCCACCGTACGGTTGTTTGATGATGATATTATTAGCCAGAGAGCCCGATTGTGATTATTGCAGTTTTAAGGTCGTACTCCCTGGCAATGAGTATGACGCTCCCACCAACAGGGGTTTCAAACATTGGTATTCCACGTAGCTCACGCGGGGTTGTCGGTTATCGAAAACTCCCGTGTCCATAAGATTATGTTTCTTGAATTACCGAGTCACTCCGAGATTTGACTCAAAGAGTTGTGATGTTTATGATGTTTTATGATCATTTATAATTATTTACAAGATAATTTAAGATGATTTAGGATGATTTATCATAATTTATGATTTATAATAATTTACGTGGATTCTGATATTTTATCATATGAACTGTTTATTATGAAATTACGAAAAGTATGATTTAATATAGCTAATGCAAAGTGAGTCATCATTGTCCGTATGCATGTTTTCATGAAATTGATTATACTATTTATATTGGTTCATGCTCCCCCACATACTCAGTACATTTCAAACTGTTGACCCACATATTTCCATGGGCTACATTCTTACCCAAATATTGGTACAATCTGTAGCGCACATATCCTGTCCAGCTGGGTCACAACTCTTGATCAGCTGGTGATTAGTCCTTTTGATTCAGGGACTAGAGTTGTTCAGATTTGAGATGTATTGTATTTCCTATATTCAGTCGTATTAGGTAAGGGTAGTTCGGAGTCATGACCTAGCTATCTTTGGTCAATGCTAGTAGAGGCTTCATAGACAGTCGCTAGTAGTCAGTGTATTCAGTTTCAGATTTGTATATATATGAGCAGAATTGTGACCGTGTAAATTTACTTTTATGTTGGTCAGACTAAGATATGGATTGTTTCGGTATTATTTCTTCTATTTTATGTATTTTATTCAGTTGCTTTGGGTTATGCCAGATGAAGGGTTAGCTTCGGGTTACTTGTGACCTTAAGCACTG
This sequence comes from Capsicum annuum, assembly GCF_002878395.1. NCBI lineage: Eukaryota > Viridiplantae > Streptophyta > Magnoliopsida > Solanales > Solanaceae > Capsicum > Capsicum annuum. The sequence goes on from NW_025870196.1 coordinate 52,692, forward strand.
TGTGACATCTCGGGATCCGATTTTGGGGCGTTACATATCTTGAAGAAGATCTATTTCAAAGTCAATTTCCCTTTTGGGAGGAACTTCGAGAAGATCTTCAGGGAATACTTATGAAAACACATTTACTACTTGAACTAATTTAAGACTAGGAGTTTTAGAATGTGAGTCCTTGACTCATACGAAATAATAAGTATATCCCTTGCATATCATTTTACTTGCCTTAAGATAGGAAACAAACTGACCATTAGGCACTAAAGTACTAGCCCTCCATTTAATAGAGGGCTTATTAGAAAACTTGAATGACGTTAAAATCAGTTATCTCTAACTCTAAAAGATCAATTGAAGAAACTTTCTGAGACACTATGAACAGACAACTTTTTTATAACCTTCTGGCTATAATAGAATTACCCACTGGTGTAAACACTCGAAAAGTACATACTAATATATCAGGAATGACACTGATGTTTATCACTATATAAGGAATCACAAAGGATAGTGAAGCTCCAGGGTCTAACAGTTCATAAACATAAAGATGGAAAACTTATAACATATCCATAAGCACATCAGGAGAACTGTCCTGATTATGTAGATTCTAGAGAGCATAAAGTATATCCTGGCACTACCACTGGTGGCACTGGAGGTGGCGCCCTGCTAAGCTGGGCGACCTGCTGGAGTTGATGCAAAGTTGGACTAACCCTACTAAATAAAATCCTTTCCCTTCTGGCCAACTATTGGGAAATCCTTTATCCTGTGTCCTAGCTTGCCATATCTAAAACATACATTACTACATACTCTTCACTCACCTTGATAGTTCTTACAACACTTACTACAATGCGGATTGCTATGACCACTGTTTACACTACTCTGGGACTTAGGGCCTATCTCTCAACTAACTATCCTGCCTAAACATAGGCATTGGTTGAATATAGGGATGGAGCAAAAAATTTCTAGCATAACGGAGAATGATTTCCACCTTCCGACATTGGCAGGAAAAAGTTGAAACTACCAGTTTTGGACCACTTACTCTATCTTTCCCTCTCCTTGAGCTTCTCCTCCAAAATTTGTTGAGCATAAACCATCATCCTAAAAAGGTCCATCTCCTTAATAAACATGGTTGTCCTATACTCCTTGAGTAAATGAACAAACACACCAGACACAAACTAACTCATACTAACGTAGAATTAGCCACCATAGTCAGAGTATACCTCGCTAACTGATTAAACTTGAGAGACTATTCTCTCACACTCATGTTTCCTTGCTTTAGATTGATGAACTCCTAAACTTTATCCTCTCTCAACACTAGAGGAAAGAACTATCTAAAATAGAAAACTCCTCTCACCCTATAGGCCTTGCCTCAACACCTCCATCCTCTTTCTATTGCTTGAATAAAGTATAAGCTACTTCCTACAACTGATATAAAGCTAAATCAATGATCTCAATAGTATTAAAAACCGTGATACTTTTCACCTACTGCACACCATCCAAAAACTCAAATGGATCCTTCTCAAATTTAGATCTAGAAAACAAAGGGGGATTCATCTAAGTAGAGCCTCAATTACTTGTTGGATCTGTATTCATCACTAGATTGGCTAGAGCAACATCCTATTGGTTATTCTAAGTATCCAAATAATGGTCCAAAGATGTGAAAATGACCATAAATTTAGTGTGAGAAACATGGTCGTTTAGGGATCTTCCTGAATAGGTGGTGGTGCATACTGATCCCCTTTCCATCTTTCATTGTTTATTCTGGAAGGTGTTTTCTATAAATGAAATGAAGGATTAATCATAAAAAGAGTTCAAAAGAGCTCATGCTCTTTCGGACAACATGAATAATAAAAGAAGGCAAACTTTTCTAAAACATCTCATATCCACTTTCCCATAAGTGTGGTGCGCTTCACACCCATGTAAAATAATTTATTCAATGTAACTTTTAGACACCCTAAGACACTTTTAAACCATATGCCATGGTACCAAGTTTGGTCACGGTCCAAGGCTACTACTAGTCATGACATTGTACTTAAAGACACAAGGGTCTCCAAGTTAACTCATGATTTGGTAACTGCTGTGAGAAATGAATAAAATAATAATGGAACATCGTGTGCAGAAGATAAACTAATAAATCTTAATAGGATGTAATATGGAAATATAAGTCAACATGTCTGAAAACTGATAAAGCTAAAACTAGAATGAATGTTGAAAGCCTCTAAAACATAAGGCGTTGATGGGAAAAAACTCCAACTAATTAAAACAGTATGATTTTAAGAAATTACTAAAGATAATTGAGAAAGACATCTTGTCCCCGATTAAGGAGGACCCATCATTACTACTGCTTAGAGGTACTGAGTTGCCCAAGGATGATCAGGGAACTGAGAATAACCAATTCTACAAGACAACATAGCATAAAAGAAGAGTATGTGATCAGTACTTTAAATATACTAGTACATGAGGAAAGGACTAACTAAAATACATATGGAAACTGAACATTAATGCATGAACATGAAAAAAATAATGCAAGACCAAGTGAAGCATATACTTAAATAATCTTTAAAACTGACTGTCTGAATAATTTGTAAGATGAATACTTGGTCAAGAAAACCTGAACTGATATAGACTGAGTACTAACTAAAATATGGGAGCTATCATGTAAATGATATACTCCTATCTAAGTTAATTGGGGTCCAACCTATAACCTTAGTTTGAGGGGTGTCAGTACCTTTCTATGGGTACTGACACTAGTTGTATGGATCTACTAAATTGTCGTCTCGAAGGAATAGGGAGTGACCCTCTACTGGAAGGTTCCCCTAAGGAAATGTCAACCCTCAACTAGAAGGAAGGCCTCTAATAACTTACGTTGGCTATATAGTTCTGGATCTAAGGGATTGCTAATAAAGGTCAAACCATCTACTGGATGGTGAGCTACAATCCTTGGATTCACTTGGTGCTAAATTCTACTCCCAACTAAACTAACACTGGTTCTGCCTAAGAACAACTGAACATTACAACTGATCGTGCTCAACATAATGATAAAAAACTAAGTATAATAATGAAATCATGATTTGACTGACTTAATTACTTTAAAATATGAAACACGAGTAAAAACAAAAGTATAGGGTGTTCATAACCTAGTAGCACTGAATGACACTTTAAACATGATAACATTATTTAAATCACGGCTACGAATTCATTATTAAGAGACCTAGAACATAATATATTTTCCTAAATAGATGATTTACATGAATTTAAACATGGGGATGTGTTAAACTTGGGAGGATAACATGCTCACATGGTTTAATTCATAACATGAAAATTTCAGATGGTATAAACTAATAATGACATGGGTGATTGGAACTCAAATCATATAAGAGCATAATTCACATAGGAATGCTTATTGCTTCAATTTAAAACTACTAAGGAAACATGGATAAATTTTATAATTAACACTTATTTTATTCATAAAATTGTGATACCCCGAGTTTTTCCGTTAAATATTTTGCTCCCAAATGTGTCGAGTCGTTAACGCCTTTTTATCTTTCCAAGAGTCTGTTATGATCTCAGACGAAAAGATGTTGAATTCTGTCCTTAATCGTGATTAATAATTTTTCAATGTGGAATTTCTGGACATGCAATCCGTCATCACGTAGATCATCGAATAAGTTTTCCAACGATATATTGATCATCCAACACGGACACTCGAGCGATGAGTTATGATCATTCCGATCTAACTGTGAATAGTGGTGAACAGTAAATATGCAGGAAAAAAATACTGAGGCCAGGCGAATTTTAGGGTCAACTTCAAACAACCATAACTCCTTGTACATAATGATTTGGGTGAGCTACTATATATCAACAGAAATCTCTCAGAGTCCTCTTTCCAATGAAATTAGTTTTATTCAATTTTTCCTTTGGAGAAAAACGTTATGGTCGATCTACTTCAGCTTATCAAAACAATCCACCAAAGGACAGATTTGACATTATTTGATTTTTAAGGGTATTTTGGTCATTCCCACTCTAATCCATCCGGGTAAACCATGAATTTAAGTCCATTAAGAGCATGCAATAGCTTATTTTACTCCAAAATTTCCTAAGGCTCAAACCCCAACCCTACTAGTCCAAATTTCATCCTTCTATGTCTCTTGATTGAACCATAGAAATTTCAAATTGATTTGGGATTCGAGTTGATCATGTTAAGGGCTTCGAGAAGCACCCTTTATTTTTGTGAATAAATTTCCGGAGTCGGAAGTTCATATTCATCTTTCATTTTTAGGTATGTGGGGCTTTGAACAAGAATAATTCTTCCGTTCTTATGTCCGTATCTTTAATTTTTATTATGTATTATTATGAGTTTGGGAAATGAATTTATTTCCAAGATATCCTACCATGCGATTTTGATTGTGTATATATGTAAATTGTTCAAGCTTGCCAATTATGATTATTTAATGGATTTATATGGTTCTGTAAGTTGAATTATGTTAATATAATTCGATTATGAACTTATAAAGATTTGAATTGTAAGTTCTAAATCACATGAGTATTTGACTATTTTCGTTCTATGAATTGAGATTTAATATTGGGATTCTTGGTGTTTCTATCAAGAATTGATATATTTTGAACATGTATCCACGTTTTAAGTTCAAGAATGAATTGTTGGTATTTCCAAGTGTTTTCAAGCCATGTGTCAAATTTTGAGCTTCCTTACGACGATTTGAGTTATTGGGTGTCAGGACCCGAACCAGGGCTTGGCTGTGATGAGCATTTAGAACCATAGGGGCCCAAAACACCCCTATTTGTCTGCTAATCATTCACCTAATTCATATGATCAAAGTAATGGGAAGAAACACCATAATTTCAGAAACATGGTCATAAATATGAAAAGAAACAATAACGAGGAGATAAGATTTCCCCCAACATTAATTAACCTCTAAACAATTGTCTGCAAAAATCTCTAACAAATGACTGAGTCAAGTAATCGTATAAAACTAGGACAAGGACCCCAGTAGGCCCCAAAATTGAATATAAGATAAAAGGACTGCAGGACATAAGACCTTCCAAAACATAGAAGTCTCACCACTTGTCTCTGCAACTCTGTTTGAATGATCTACTGATTCTCTTGACCCCTAGATTGGGCCACTGAACCTAAGAGGTTAGAGATTGGAGGGGTCAGCACAAAAGTACTGGCACACAAAGATATCAAAACAAAACATAATATTTTTACAAAATATAGTTCAGAGCCATTATAAAGCAATTTTGAATCAAATCATTTGAAAACACATGGGTGTAATGCAATAGTTTCTCAAAAACAATGAAATGAAATTGAGTTAGGTGGAATACCCTACATAATTTATACCAACTATCTAACCTCGGTTGCAACCGAGATTAGAGTATAAGTGAGGGAGAGACACTCAAGACCACTAAGTACGGTGTCTCGACCCCCTGGTAGTGCCCAAGATCACTTAGCCCGGGCTCCTACCTATAGTCCCAATTTCGGAATGACATGAAGTCAAGTACACAAAATCACTTAGCGTGGTACCAAACTTCTGTGTCGGTAAAAATGTTTTCCATCGATGAGCCCTTACTCTCAAACTCCTTCATCGGGCATCCACCTTTCTCATGTAAAATCAATGCATTCAAATTTTATCTAATTGAATCACATATCATGTTCTATAGGGTATCGTCATACCCAACTTGAATGTCCTCAATATCACTTTCACATATGCATAATCATGTAAAAACTAAGGTGCTTCATTATTTACAAGTGGTGAACAACAATTATTTCAAATTCATGCTCTCTTTTGTTAGTCACAATATGATATGGGGTATCAAGGCATTATCATGGGAATTTGAACGCAATTTATCATTCATATTTATCAAACTTCCATGAAAAATCTCAAATCACATATGCATGGTTTCAACCATTGAAGTATAAAGGCAAATAATTCCCATGACATAAAAAAATGACTTAGAAATCATATTGAAAGCAAGTTATTAGCATTTGATTGAAAACCCCCATTTAAAAGCATGCATGTTCATAAAAACTACACCCATGACATTTTAGGATAACCCCGCGTACCTCTATTTCCAAGGATAATAGATGTTTCTTGAAGCTTGCGGATTGGTGATTCCAAATATGTAATTATCTTTGAAAACTTACGGTCGAATCTTGAACTATTTGGGTTTTTATTTTGAAACCCTAAGGAGAATATTTGAGCACTTTTGATTAATGAAGATATATTTTGGGGTCCTTGGAACTGAATTTCGTATTTTAGGGCTAAGTAAAGGTTGAAAAGGACCACTTTGTCCCCAAAACGGAGTGTTTAAGTCACCAGAATTCTTTACATAGGCGCCACCCATCCCATTGCCTATGTTCACATAGGCGCCGCCTAGGCTATCGCCTATGTTTACATAGGCTCCGCCTAGGCTATCGTCTATGTTTACATAGGCGCCGCCTAGGCTATTGCCTATGCTTTCCAGTGGCCATGGGGGATTGGTTAGGCAATGCATATCACTTTGAAAGGCCATAACTTCTTGCTCAAGTGTCTTATTTTAGCCAAATTGGTATTGTTGGAAAGCTAACTTGAATACCTATCATTTGACACATAGTAAGCTTCATAATTCGACATATAGAGAGAGTTATGGTCGACGGAAGCTGACACACTTCATAACATCCACTAAAACTTAGTCGATCAAAATAGTTTCAAATCGTCCATGAGTTGAAGGACCTCTATGGTATAAATTCAAGCTTGAATGGATTTACATGCTACATAATAATTAACATGCCATATTGGCATAGGATTTTATGGCTTCGGGATTAACAAAACATCAAAATCATGGTCTATATTATAGCCCGAAATGCGGGGCGTTACATTATCCCCACTTAGGATCATTCATCCCCGAATGATGATACGGGACATAGACATACACGATTTTAAGCATAATAAAGGAGTAGGAAAGATAATATATGAATAGTACCTTTTGTCTCCTCCTCCATTGAAGCAAACAAATTGGGATATCTAATTCTCATGTCATCTTCTGACTCCCAAGTTGCTTCTTAGACTTTCTGATTCCTCCACAGTACCTTTACAGAGGCTATCTCTTTGCTCCTCATCTTTCGAACTTAGCGATATAAAATTTCAACGGGCTCTTCTTCGTAAGACAAGGAGTCTGTCACTTTAATACCCTCTACTAGCAATACCATAGAATGATCTCTAATGTATTTCTTCAACATGGATACATGGAATACGGGATGAACGGAACCTAAACTTGCAGACAATTCTAGCCCATATGCAACTATACTAATCTTTTTCAGAATCTGATATGGCCCTACATAGCAAGGGATCAATTTATCGTTTTTTCCAAATCGCATAACTCCTTTCATAGGAGAAACCTTGAGAAACACCCAATCACCAACTTTGAACTCTAGTTCTCTTTTCTGAATATCGGCATAGAACTTTTAACGACTCTGAGCAGTCTTAAGTCATTCTCTAATGATCTTCACTTTCTCCATCGCCTGATGAACAAGATCAGGCCCATACAATTGAGTCTCACCCACTTCATACCATCCTATCAGAGACCTGCATCTTATCCCATATAAAGCCTCAAAAGGAGCCATCTTGATGTTGGCATGGTAACTATTATTGTAAGAAAATTCAACCAGTGGCAGGTGATCTACCCAGCTACCCTTAAAATCAATGACGCACGCCTCAACATATCTTCGAGGGTCTGAATAGTACGCTCATCTTGCCCATCCATCTAAGGGTGGAAAGCTGTGCTCAAATTCACTTGTGTACCTAAACCCTTCTGAAAAGATCTCCAGAACTGAGATGAAACCTGCGTACCTCTATCGGATATAATGGACACTGGTTCCCCATGAAATTGAACTATCTCCTCAATGTAAATATTACCATAAACCTCTCCCGAACAATTAGTCCTCACTGGCAAAAAATGGGCTGACTTTGTCAATCGATCTACAATCACCCATATAGAATCATACTAGTTTTAGGATCTCGGAAGTCCTGTAATGAAATCAATGTTTATTATCTCTCACTTCCATAAAGGAAGGGCTATCTCTTGGGAAGTACCACCTGGCCTTATGTTTTCTACCTTTACTTGTTGACAGTTCAAACACTTGGACACAAAATCAGCTACTTCACGTTTCTTGTTATTCCACCAATACAAGGTTTTCAGATCATGGTACATCTTAGTAGAGCCTGGGTGAATGACATACCTCAAAGTGTGCACCTCATTAAGGATTCTTTCTCGTAGCCCATCGACATTCGGAATGCACAACCTACCCTGAAATCTTAGAATACCATCACCACTAATTTTAAATGACATAACCCTTTGTTGACCCGCATCTTTCTTGATTTGCATCAAGATGGGATCTTCAACCTGCTTCTCCTTAACTTTAGCACAAAGGGATGACCTAGCTAACTCATGAATAATCACCCCTCCATCTTTGGAATATAAGAGTCGCACTCCCAGATTTGCAAGGTGGTGAATATACTTTCACCATCTCTTTCTTTCCTTCTTCTACATGAGAAAGATTGCCCATAGACAACCTACTGAGGGGGTCGACTACAATATTTGCCTTTCTCGGATGGTAATGCAGACTTATATCATAGTCTTTCAAAAGCTCCATCCAATGTCTCTGCTTGAGGTTCAATTATTTCTATAAAAAAACATACTACAAACTCTTATGGTCAGTATAAATATCAACATGCACTCCATAGAGATAGTGCCTCCAAATTTTAAGTACAAACACCGCGGCTGCTAACTCCAAGTTATGAGGGGGTAATTGCGTTCATGCACCTTTAATTGCCTAGATGCATAAGATATTACCTTACCACGCTGCATCAATACACAACCAAGTCTCACACGGGATACATCATAATAAACCACAAACTCATCTACACCCTCGGGAAGGGTCAAAACAGGAGCAATAGTCAGCTTGTCCTTCAACTTCTCAAAACTATTTTCACACAAGTCAGACCACACAAACTTCATATTTTTCTGAGTCAGTTTAGTAAGCGGAGCAGCTATAGAAGAAAAACTCTCTACGAACCTTCTGTAATACCCTGCCAAACCCAAGAAGCTTTGAATATTATGTTAGAGTCGTGAGTCTGGGCCATTTTCTCACTGCTTCAACTTTCTGGGGATCCACTCTTATCCCATCACTGGACACAATATACGCCAGGAAGGCAATAATGTCTAACCAGAATTCACACTTAGAAAATTTAGCATACAGCTGATGATCCTTAAGGGTCTGAAGAATAATTCAGAGGTGATTGGCATAGTCCTCTTTACTCTTAGAATAGATCAGAATATCATCAATAAATAAAATGATAAACAAGTCAAGAAACTGATGGAACACTTTATTCATAAGATCCATGAAGGCTGCAGGGGTGTTAGTCAACCCGAAGGACATGACTAGAAATTTATAGTGACCATATCAGGTTTGGAAGGTTTTCTTGGGTATGTCTGACTCCCTAAATTTCAACTGATGATAACCCGAACGAAGGTCTATTTTTGAAAAACACTTGGCACCCTGAAGATGGTCAAGAAGGTCATCAATCCTAGATTGAGGATATTTATTTTTAATCGTGACCTTATTCCACTGACGGTAGTCTATGCGCATCCAAAGGGACCCATCCTTCTTTCGCACAAAGAGTGCGGGTGCACCCCATGGGCAAACACTAGAATGAATAAAACCTTTGTCTAGGAGGTCTGCAAGTTGTTCCTTTAAATCCTTTAGTTTCGCGGGAGCCATTCTATATGGCATAATAGAAATAGGACTAGTGTCTGGCAATATATCAATACCAAAATCTATCTCCCTCTTAGGGAGTATCCCTGGAAGATCTTTAGGAAAGAATTATGGGAATTCATTCACTACAGGGACTGATTGCAGAGAAAGGTTTTCAACTTTTAAATTTTTTACTAGGATTAGATGGTACATACAACCTTTGGAGATAAGCTTTTGAGCTCTAAGATAAGAGATAAAGTAACCTCTAGGTTCCACAGAACTCCCTGCCCATACAATTGGTGTCTCATTAAGAAAAGAAAAAGTGACCTTTCGGGTTCTGTAATCAAGGGTGGTATAACACGAATGGAGCCAGTCCATACCAATGATGGCATTAAAATCTATCATATCCAATTCTATAAGGTCTGCCACAGTTTCCCTACTATGAATAGATACGACACAATTTCTATACACTCTTCTAGCAACAACAGAATCACTTACAGGAGTAGAAATAAAGAAGGGTTCTACAATAACTTCGGGCTCAAACTCGAAACCAACAGCGACATAAGGGGTCACATAAGATAAAGTAGACCCAGGATCAAGCAATACATAAATATCATGATAAAAGATTCATAACATACCGGTGACAACATCTGGTAAAGCTTTCGCCTGCTGGCAGTTAGTCAAAGAATATAACCGATTGCGACCGCTCTCGGTAACTGAAGGGGCACCCTTAGAAAAGGAGATGCAGAGGAGTCTTGGGACTTATCCTCCCTCCCTTTCCCTTCCCCATATTTCCTCCAGCAGAAGGACAATCTTTTTTAAGGTGACCCACTTTGCCATAAGTATAACAGTCTCTCTCCTCAAACCAACACTTTCCTAGATGATTCCTTCCACAAAACTCGCACCGCGGATAAGTACGATGCTACCGGGCCACACTGTCCTAAGACTATATACCTAGATCTTTGGATCCATGAGGAGTCTAAAAACTCTAAGTTTTTCTGTCTGTCGGTGGTCTGGGTGCTGGGGCGCTGGCTGCTGACTGTGCAATATTCCAAAACTTCTTCTTCTTCGACCACTTATTACCCCAGTTACCACTCTGCAGCTGACTCTGGTACTGGTCCGCAGATCTAGCTCTATTAGCCTGTCTGTCTTTCTCTCTAGATTGAGCAATCTTTTTCTTCTTCTCTTCCACCTACTGCATATGAATGGTCAGTCAAGCAAAGTCTAACTCCTTATTCAACATAGCCCCCTGGCACTCAAGTACCAGGTTATCACCAAGGCCAGATGCAAATTTCCTCATCCGGGCTATCATATTACTAGTCAACTCTGGTGCATAGAGGGCTAGTTTATTAAACTTCAAAGTGTACTCCTGCATACTCATACTGCCCTAATTTAGATTCATAAACTCTTTCACTTTGGTATCCCTCAACTCCAGAGGAAAGAATCAATCAGGGAAAGCTTCCACAAATTTACCCCAAACTGTGGGCTCAGCTCTTTCACCTTTTGCATCTTCCCAGTAAGCATACCACTGATTCGCAACATCCTTGAACTGATAGGTTGCTAGCTCTACCCCTTTAACCTCATACGTATGCATCACCTTAAAGATCTTTTCCATCTTATCCACTAACACCAGTGGATCTTCCTCCACCTTGGTGCCAGTGAACTTAGGTGGGTTCATCTTCATGAAATGTCTGACTCTAGTATCCTCAGATGTAATAGATGCAGACCCAATATCTTCCGACCGTTAAGCCTGGTTAGCTACCAACTGTGTCAGCATATGAATAGACCATCTGAATTCTACATTTGAAATATCTCCCTGAGCAATTGGGGGACGATTAGCATTAGTCCGCGGAGCCTGAAGTGGACTAGTCGAGACTAGAAGTACTCCCGAATTAGGGACAAATTCTAGAATATGAGCCTTGTTATGGGTTCGCATGCTATGGGTAGGATGGACCTTATCAGCCTGAGCATTCTAATTGATGATACGATGTGGAGGCATAACTGTGTTTCTAAAACACAAGTAATCATTGATTAGGGGACAGTTCAGACTCTGAAGCATGAACTAAATCACAAAGAAGGGAAATATTTCTTAAATGCCTAGTATCCCCCTGCTTATAAGTGCGGCATACTACACACCCATAAATAAGACTGTACCCAACGTGATTTCGCAGACACCCGGAGTCTATGAATCGTGCTTTGATACCAAGTTTGTCACAACCCAAATCAGGGCCTGTCCGTGATGAGCATTTCAAACCATGGAGGCCCAAAATACCCTTATCTGTCTGGTAATCATGCACTTAATTCATATGATCAAAGTAATGCGGAAGAAATACAATAATTTTGGAAACATGGTCATAAATATGAAAAGAAACAATAATGGGGAGATAAGGTTTCCCCTAATATCAATTATCCTCTAAATAGCTGTCTGCAAAAATCTCTAACAAATGACTAAGTCAAGTAACCGTATATAAACTAGGACAAGTCCCCCAGTAGACCCCAAAACTGAATATAAGATAAAAGGACTGCAGGACATAAAACCTTTCGAAACATAGAAGGCTCACCACTTGTCTCTGAAACTCTGTTTGAATGATCTACTGATTCTCTTGACCCTAAATTGGGCCTCTAAACCTGAGAGGTTGGAGAGGAGAGGGGGTCAGCAGAAAAGTACTAGCATGCAGAGATATAAAAACAAAACCTAATATTTTTACAAAATATAGTTGAGAGCCATTATAAAGCAATTTCATATCAAATTATTTACAAACACATGGGTGTAAAGCAATAGTTTCTCCACAACAATGAAATGAAACTGAGCTAGGTGGAATACCCTACATAATTTACACCAAATTTCTAACCTCGGTTGCCGCCGATATTAGAGTATAAGTGAGGGAGAGACACTCAAGACCACAAAGCATAGTGTCTTGACCTAATGGTAGTGCCCAAGATCACATAGCCCGGGCTCCTACCTATAGTCCCAATTTGGGAATGACATAAAGTCAAGTACACAAAATCACTTAGCCTGGTAACAAAATTTTGTTTCAGCAAAATCATTTTCCAACGATAAGCCCTTACTCTCAAATGCCTTCTTCGGGCATCCACCTTTCTCATGTAAAATCAATGCATTCAATTTTCATTTGATTCAATCACATATCATGTTCTATAGGGTATCGTCATACCCGACTTGCAAGTCCTCAATATCACTTCCACATATGCATAATCATGTAAAAACCAAGGTACTTTATCATTTACAAGTGGTGAATAATAATTATTTCAAATTCATGCTCTCTTTTGTTGGTCACAATATGATATGGGTTATCAAGACATTATCATAGGAGTTTGAAAGCAATTTTTCATTCATATTTATCAAACTTACATGAAAAATCTCAAATTACATATGCATGGTTTCAACCATTGAAGTATATAGGCAAACAATTCCAATGACATAAAGAAAAATGACTTAGAAATCATATTGAAAGCAAGTTATTAGCATTTGATTGAAAACCCCCATTTAAAAGCATGCATGTTCATAAAAACTACACCCATGACATTTTCTGAAACCCCACGTACCTCTATTTCCAAGGATAATAGATGTTTCTTGAAGCTTGTGGATTGGTGATTCCAAATATGTAAATATCTTTGAAAACCTACGATCGAATCTTAAACTATTTGGATTTTTATTTTAAAACCCTAAGGAGAATCTTTGAGTACTTTTGATGATTGAAGATGTATTTTGGGGTTCTTGGAACTAAATTTCATGTTTTAGGGCTAAGTAAGTGTGAAAAAGGACCACTTTGTCCCCAAAATGGAGTGTTTAAGTCACTAGAATTCTTTACATAGGCGCCGCCCATCCCATTGCCTATATTCACATAGCGCCTCCTAGGCTATCACCTATGTTTACTTAGGCACCGCCTAGGCTATTACCTATGCTTTCCAGTGGCCATGGGTGATTGGTTAGGCAACGCATATCTCTTTGAAAGACCATAACTTCTTGCTCGGGTGTTGGATTTTAGCCAAATTGGTATCGTTAGAAATCTAACTTGAATACCTATCATTTGATACATAGTAGGCTTCCTATTTCGACATACACAGATATTTATGGTCAATGGAAGCTGACACACTTCACAATGTCCACTAAAACTTAGTCGATCAAAATAGTTTAAACTCGTTCATAAGTTGAAGGATCCCTATGGTCTAAATTCAAGATTGAATGGATTCAAATGCTACACAATAATTAACATGCCATATTGGCATAGTATTTTATGGCTTCAGGATTAACAACGCATCAGAATCATGGGCTATATTGTAGCCCAAAATGCGGGGCATTACATTGGGTATATTGATATCGACGTTGCAATGAGTCTTGATATTTTTCAGATGGTTTTGATGATTTAAATTATTAAAAGTATTACGTAGTAAGTCTTCATATCCTTGTCCAAATATCGAGTTGGTTATGGTTCAATGCAGTGATACCTTGTTGGTGTTGAGGAAGATTAAAATGTTTTGACCTGAAATGTATTGAGTTAGGAATCAACAAATTGATATGATTTGATAAATGAGAAAGAGATTTGATTTGGTCTTTATGATAGACCCTTGTGATGTTGTGATGGATTTCCTAATGCGTTCTGAGCTTGTCGGGGAGTAGTACTTAGCACCGAGATAGAAATTTGGTATTTCTCCAAACCTATGTGCCATTGTAGAGTTATTTGATGATGATATTATTGGCCAGAGAGCCCGATTGTGATTATTACAGTTTTAAGGTCGTACTCCCTAGCAATGAGTATGACGCTCCCACCAATGGGAGTTTCAAACGTTGGTATTCCACATAGCTCACATGGGGTTGTCATTTATAGAAAACTCCCATGTCCATAGGATTAAGTTTCTTGAATTACCGAGTTACTCCGAGATTTGAGTCAAAGAGTTGAGATGTTTATGATGTTTTATGGCCATTTATGATGATTTATAATTACCTATAATGATTTTTGACGATATGATAATTTAGGATGATTTAGAATGATTTATCATAATTTATGATTTATAATGATTTATGTGGATTATAAGATTTTATCATATGAACTGTTTATTATGAAATTACAAAAAGTATGATTTGATATAACTCAAGCCAAGTGAGTCATCATTGTCCATATGCATGTTTTCATGAAATTGATTATACTATTTATTTTGTTGCATCCACCCCTACATACTCAATACATTCCAAAGTGCTGACCCATATATCTTCATGGGCTACATTCTTACCAAAATTTAGGTACAAGCTGCAGCGCACATATTATGTTCAGCTGGGCCGCAGCACTCGATCGACAGGTGATTAGTCCTTTTGATTCAGGGACTTGAGTTGTTCAGATTTGAGGTTTATTGTATTTTCTGTATTCAGTCGTATTGAGTAGGGGTAGTTGGGAGTCATGACCCGGCTATCTTTGGTCAATGCTAGTAGAGGCTTCATAGACAGTCACTAGTGGTCAGTGTATTCAGTTTCAAATTTGTATATATATATATAAGCAGAATTGTGACCGTGTAAATTTACTTTCATGTTGGTCAGACTAAGTTATGGTTTTTTTCCGCATTATTCCTTCTATTTTCTGTCTTTTATTCAGTTGCTTTGGGTTATGCCAGATGAAGGGTTAGCTTGGGGTTACTTGTGACCTTAAGCACTGTGACGTCTCCAGATCCAATTTTGGAGCGTTACAAAAAGAGGGTAAATTCATACTTGAACTAAATGGGATTTTGGGACTTAATAGGTAGAAGAAACCAATTTATGAATACCCTGCATACCTTAATTGCTTGAATTCTTAAAGAAAAAGCTTGGAATTGGAACTTTGTATGCTTTTAAACTTAAGGAGAAACTTAATTTTTTGTTCTTGGGAAAGGGCATGTGTTTGTACTTATGAAAACTGATGGGTAATGGGCAATTGATGCCCCTCTTAGGGTTTTAATTCATCATTTGGATCTTTAGGGTGAGGGGGAAGACCAAAATGCCCCTTGGATTTTTAATTAAGAAAGAAGGAAAATACAGCCTCCATGTTATAAAGGTTATCATGGAGGTTCAGTCTCCATTTCATGGAGGTTATCGCAGAGGCTAACCTCCATGACACACTAATACATGAAGGCTTACTGCCTCTGCGGTTCAAAATTACCTCAAACTTTTTTACCCTCCCGAATAACCTTTTTAAAATCCCTAAACCGATTTCAACTCATAAAATAATGTTTCAGACTTGGAAAGGCCAAAAATAAAATCCTTGAACTCTTGGGACCTTAAAAAACTGTTGTCCCTTATACTTAGGGTAAAATTTATGCCTTGTGCCCCTTAAACATAAGACTAGGAGCTTGAAACGAGCCAAGGATCATACAAGATATTACAGGAAATGCGAAATGGCAACTCTTGAGTAGAAAAATGAGGGGATGTGTGAAGTCAAGTAAGAGAGTTGCTACTAAACCAAGCTAACCTTCTTGATTGTACTTCTTTTCGTGAGAATTTTTATGTAGGTAAGATCTTGGAAATTAAAGGAACATAATTTTTCAATAAGAATCCTACACTTAAAGATTTGATGAATGTGCTACTTTACTAGGTTGAGGGGATTGGCTTACCTAAAGACAATAGAGTTGAAGCTTCAGTTCAAGGTAAAGAAAATCCTTCTTGTGAGCCTCAACGTACAATAGCTAAACTTAACATTAGTAAAATTTCAAATGAACAAAGTGTGAGTCATATCTTTTCCTCATATGAAGTTAGTAATTCTTTGCCACATCAATTAGCTTTTGCATGTGGTACACTACTTGAGAGATCTTGTGATGTGCATATTGAGCCTCAAGTTAGTGATAGTGTTGATTAATTTGATTAATTTAGTAGGAACGATTCTTTGAGCATAACTTTTGCTGAATATCCTATTATTTGTTTTGCTCATAAAGATCATGTGCTTAAAATTTCTTCAAATAATGATAATTGTCTTTTTAAGAGTGAAATTGCGTGTATTAATTCTCCTTCTTGGATTGATCCTTCTCTCTTTAAGTATAATATCTTATTATATAATGATGAGATAACTCCTTGTAAAGTGCATGTTGGTCTTGATAGTAGTATAGTTCTGACGGGATATACTCTTTATGATAACCTATTATGGTATGATGACATTTCTCTAAAAGATGAAAATCTCTTTTTGAAAGATAATAATAATCTTATGGAGAAGGATTGTAATGAGGAGGAAGGTGGTATTTTCTTTTCCAGTACTCCTTTATCTTTGTGTGTCCCAATTTTTGATGGTATGATCAGTGATTTTGAGTTTAACTTTGATCTTTCATATGAGAACCCCTTGAGTGAAGTTGGTTTGTGAGACACCTTTATTTGCTATGTATTGGTATATGATGATACTCATGTTTGTGTGGAGAGTATATCGACGATGTGAGGAGTAACAACCAGGCTAATGGGTGTTTCTTTGACCCTATTTTATGGTATCTTTTTTTATTTGATTCTGGTGATGGTTGTCCTTATGATGTAATGCTTGGTCATAAAGGAAAGCTTGGTATGAGTGAGGTTGTAAGCTTGCATAGTGAGCACTTTAAAACTTTGAGACATAAAATTTCTTTACATAGTACAATTTAGAGTTCCATCAAGCACCCAGAAGTGAAAACACTAATATTTAACAACACTATTGTAGGAATCATTGCCACTGAACTTCAATATCCTTGCAAATTGAGGTAGATTACAAATATCAGCTGTTAGCCATACAACAACAATGCAATAATAAAGGATGCAGATTTGGACCTCCCCTAACAGGTTAGTCAAAGCGAACCTAGCTCCCCTATTGGAGTGTGTGATGTGTCCAAATGGAAAATATTAATAGGCTAATATCTTTAAAAAAAAAGCAAGAACATAGCTAGGGAAAAGACAAAATCAAGCTTCCACCAAACTTTTTATTGGTGCTATTTGTATGAGAACAGAGTAGGGTCTACTCGTGCGTGATTGTTATTTATGCACTCGAGCACTCCATCGGCACACATATAATAGAACAGGTGACTAGAACGATTATTCAACACTTAAGAATGGAAAGGAAACTAGAATAAAGAAAATAGTACTAAAATAACATTCATGGAAATTTTATTATAAGTTTTGGCATTTAACAGTCATACTACGATCATAGATACAAGGCTGCCAATATAACATTTTACAACAACAAAAAGTGTTACCTGCAGCCAATGAAAGTTTCTTTCCTTGGTAAATATTACCAACCATCAATTATATTATATGTAAACGCTGCCTTTTATGGATACTTAAACCAAAAAGATCTTACCTTATGTCTCAACGTTTCTTTCTTCATTTGATCACTAAAAAGGGAAATCATCCATTAGTTATAAAATGCAAAATTAGAGAAGAGAAGAATAGGTTTTTTAACCATATTCCTCTGTACTGACATTATTCATTCTCCTGAATGAATAATGATAGTAACTCAATCAACTCTTGCATCTTTATTTTGAAATGAATCAAGGGACAATTCAAAATCCTTCTTCAGTGAATTGGAACTGATGGACTTCCAAGTGTCATTCAATGGATGGTGGCTAAGTGGAAAAGGTGTTAAACTGATTGTTGTTGAATGTAGTTGGATTAGGTGTGAAGCTGCTTCTCTTATACAAATCAAACATCCATGTAGGGAATCGTGGAACAAATATAGATTGTCCTTGAGTGGGAACTAGCAACAATACACATGCTACTACCTAGATCCTAAACATGAGGCTGTAAACTAGAAAAAATCAAAATACTTCACAACATTAGCAAAATTGCTCATGAAAGTACTTATCACGTAGATTGTGGATGTTTGGCAGAGGTATGTGTATACTGATTCTCCAAAGGGCGACAAATGAAATTTTGATTATTCTTTATCTCTGCCAATTCTTTGGTTATGTGAGAAATATCTATAGATAATACCATTTCCTTTCTTACTTGTTCACTTTTGAAAGTTTATAAGTTTTCAGCCATTCTATTTTGCTTTTGTGACAATTTTTAAATTAAGCAGAATGTCTAAGAGGGAGGCAGTTCGAGTAGAACAAACTTTTAAATGTTCAAATGCACTGTCTCATTCTCTATTTGCTCTGGACTATCCATAATCATTTGCTCTTTGTAATACTCCATACTTTTTCCTAGCTCAATTTAGCTCCTATAATGTCAAGGGTTATCTTCGAAAATGAGTAACTCTTAATAAAGATAGAATTTTCAAGCTCTAGACCCACCAATGTGTAGATAATTGGCTTAGATTTTCAATGATACCAATTTCGCCTAAATCCGATACTCGATTGAAAAGTTATGGCGTATTTAGTAAAACAGTATGGCATTTCTATAGGCACTGCGTCACGTTGAAGGAAGAAATCACAATTGTCCGATTCCAGTGAAGAACCACAATTGGCCCACATCGTGGTGAAGTTCCAGTTGGTGTTCGTTGTTTTTCCAGAGGCGCAACGTGATTACGCCGCGTCGTGCCACAACCCAAAATGGCAATGGTCCTTTATCCAGTGAGCCACCGCGATAGCCTCTCAAACCAGTAGGGCCCAAAATTGGGATTTTGATTTATAAACTTAATTTTTTAAGGGAAACCTAATCTTTTCATCAACCCCAATTCATGAATAACACTGAATTAATCCTATTCAAACCATTATAAGTTCACTTTTCATTAACTTTTTATCAAAGAAACCCTAGAACATCAAGACTTAATTCCCAATAAATCAAAAATTCTACCATTCTTCCTTCGAGGAAACTCAAAATTCAAGGTTACCAATTCAAGATAATCAGGAATCCATCTTCAAAAGAACAAATACGAATCCAAAATTAAGTGTGCTCATCAATTGCATCGATTAAGGTATGTGGGGTTATTCAACAAGACTAATCCTTTCATTTTTGTGCCCAAAATTAGTTTTTGAAGATAATTTTACATGAGTTTACATGAATTTTGAATTAGGGTTTATATCCACTATTATTATTTGCAAGATTATGAGATTTAAAGTGAATTAGATGTTGAATTGCATGACAACTTTCGTATTTTCTTGCGTATTGTAGTAATTTTCAGATTTAGACTTGAATTATCAAATATTTCAGTATCTAACATGAATTTTATAATGATTTGATATGAAATAGATCCATGGGTTATTAGCCCTAGTTTGTATGTTGTTATTTCAAGAAGATTGTACTTTTATGCATCTCATGACTTGTTATATTCAAATTTTGAACAAAGATTTGATCTTTTGATCGCAGCTTAAATAGAGAATCCACTTACAAATTTAGCTAAAGTTTAAAGTAAATAGATTTATAAGAGGTTTTCATTGTAAACCCTTATATTAATTTAGAAGTGGATTTCCAATAGAACGAGCATAATGATTAAAGGGAGTACTATTTAGCACCGAGTTGGGTATGTTTACATGCCCTAGAAAAATGAGCCAATATAGGTTCAGATTATTAGATTATTTACATTTCTATATGAATGATAGATGCAGATGTGATCACCTAGATTAGGTTATACTCCTTGAAAAAAGTATGACACCTCTCCCCAATGTGAGGTTTTCCCATAAGATAACTAGACGTTGGACACTATGATAGCTCACATAGTGTAGGTCGGTTAGAAAACTCTACTTATTTTTAAGTAGATTATTTCGTGTATATTATTGGTTGGTTTAATTTTCATTTTTATCTTCTTGACTTAAGATGTTTTATTAATTCATATACTAAATTGGATATTATCGTAATTAAATTATCTAATCTTTTGGGATATTCGTTAGTACTATATAATCTTTTGTATTCTAGGTATAAACTATATAGTTTATTTCGATATCTTTTAATGATTTATTCTTTTCGTAAGATGTATTCATTAATTTGAGTAATTTATTATTTTATCCTATTGAAATTTTAGCAATTTCTGTGTAGTATTTTATTCTAACTTTGCTATATTCAATGCATAGGTTTATGTTCTTTTTCTGATTAAGTAGTATTTGTTGTTCATGTATAGGTAATTTGCCATCTGTATTAAATAATTTTTCGTATGTATTAATTAAATCATTATTTGTATCTTCTTTTTCTAAGGTTAATTTCATTTTAAGTAATTTTTCTTCTAGTTGTCTTTTTTCAATTTCAAGTTGATTTCTGTAATTAACTTCTTCATATATCCAATTTTGCCTTTCTCTTTTTTTTTTTTTATATATTCTAACATTTATTTTTTTTGAATAGTATCCATCTGAATGTAAGTAATATTAATGTTCATAATATATGTGTAAGTTTTCTATACTGTTTAATAATTCTTCCTCTTCATAATCTTGTAATTTTTTCCATATTTTTTCTTTATGTGTATAATTTCTATATTTCTAAGTATATATAAAACAAGTATTTTAATATCATCTGTCATTTAAGTTCGATTAAATGCTTTTTCATCATATTTTCTAGTTGTTTGTTTTAGTCTAAGTAATTCTTGCATATTTTCATTAAGGAATTGTATATATTTTATATCGTTAGTTTTCATGTATTTGTCTAAATTTGTTTTCATTTGTTTTTCTACTAATTGTATATATTTCATATCTTTTTTCCAAAATTCTAGATATATGTAATTTATCATAGTTGATGTGTACATAAGTATTTATAAGAGTAATTAGGTACGTGTGGTATGTAATTTATTCTAGCTATATAATCTTTACCGAAATTTTTCTAATATGATTTTTCTTATATCTATTATTCCTATATCCTTAATCACATACAAAATAAGTATTTTAAATTTATCTACCATTACATCAGATAAATAATTATTCATTTTCATAAAATTGTTATTTTCAAAATATTCCATTCAATCATATACATAACAAAATATGGTCATCTTAGATTACTATAGACTAGATTATTCTTAAATAACATGTTCTTTGGTCACTATTAGCATGGTAATCTGGATACTTTTCCCTTAAATAGCGCCTCTACTCTGGTTGCTCCCCACCACGGCTTCTTGCCTCATTGGTTTCACCTTTAGGATGACATAATTCTTAGGGATTTTTCTCCTTTTCCACTTTGCTAATAAACTTCTTAACATATTATTCTTCGAATAATTCTACTATAAAGTAACTAGCATGAATTTATTTTATCATACCATGATTGTTGGGAATTATGAATTTAACTATTCATAATCATAAATAAATATACCTATTCGGTATAGAAATTTTGATCACATAGATCTTTTCATGGTCGCATTAGCCGTGATTGCATCAAAGCTGATGAGATCGCGGTATATTAGCATTTTTGCCCAGGACAGTTTTGAAATTTCACTCAGCCAAACCCAATTCATTTTAGAAGCTAAAACCCTTTCTCTTTTGGGTATTCTACCCTTTTGCAACACTTTGGAATTTGAAGTTTAAACCCTAATTTGGGCAACATTTTGTATTTTTATTTGGATACTTTGAAATTAGCATAATTGAAGAATGGATATTTTGAACAATCCTTATGGTATATTTTTCTCTCTTTTATTGATGAGTAGCTAAGCTTTCAGTGTCTTAGGATCATGTTGAACTAAGGTGCAATTATGTGTGGGTTGTGATGTATTTATGTATATGTTAGTTTGTTGATGATGGGTTTTACTATTGCTTGGTTATATTAGTTGGGATTTGTGGGTGAAAGCCTCAAATACCCAAAATGAGTTTGTGGTTGAAAACTCCAAACTGTTGAAATATCAAACCATCTTTGAAAGAGGGGTTTGGGTGAACTTTTAGAACCCATATCATCCTTGAAAGAGGGATATGAGTGACAAGGCAAGAGTAGACAATTAATGGATGTATTTTTCTAATTTTCACTATCTTAGATATAAGGATGATTGAGAAGTTGAATATGTCTTGGGCATCTTCCTAGAAATAGAGATGCCCAATACAGGTAATGGGTGGTTGAAATTTGACACACTTGTTAGGTACTCAAAAAGGTCAACTAATGAAATTGTTGAGGTTTTATTGTTAACCTAAACTCAAGGATCTTATACCTAGCCTACCATATTATTGATAACAAGAATGTACACAAAATCTTCATGCACCCATGCATAACTTGACCTTAAGTAGACATAATCCCAAGATTCTTCTCATATTGAATATAAATCACAATTGTAGTTCACTTTGTTGACTTAAGTTGCTGTTGGTAAACACGTGCCAAACAACCCCCCCCCCCCCCCCCATTTTTATTTTGTTTATTCACATTACGGGTAGCTTATTAGTAGCATTTAGCACCAATAGGACTACAATTCTAATTTTGCTCCTCTTGGATTCGACCTCAACATAAGTTGAGCTAATGACAATGACTGTCCTCTTCCAATTTCGATGGTATATGTGACAATTATTAATTGCTCAACCCATAGTATGTTTTATAAGTTCATTAACAATCCAATGCTTCCTGAAGAAAGTTAAGCAATAACCTACCTTAATGTACAAAAATCCAAACCTTGTCCCCTCAAAATGGAAACTTTTGTTTTTGAACATTTGATAATGAGCTAAGTCTATCAAATACATAATCTATGTGTTAAGAAGAAGATAGTGATACCCATAATCACTATATTTAAGACAGGTTCCAAAACGGATTTAAAAAATGGGTTCAAACTCAAAAGGATAAAACTAAAATTTTACTTTTTTAACATGTTCCCTATGGTCAAAAGAATGTACATTTGAAAACTCACGCCAAAATAAACTAAAATCGATGCTCAATCGATAAGAAACCATTTCAAGAGTTTACCAAAAACCTTAATTTCTAGTTCGAAAACAAGTTTTAAAGGTGTTTTTAACATATAATCAATAGAAATTAACAGAAAACAAGAGGTTGAAACTTATCCAAGCATAAATGGTAATAAAAACTCTAAGTATCACCCATTTCCAAAGATCAAAGGTCCAAAAATGATGAAAATTGCAAAAAACATATTTTTACGATTCTGTAAAAGTACCTTTCCAATTGCGGTCCCCTACCTCGCTATCATGACAGTCACTATTGACTATCCATGAAGTTGGTCATTGTTATTGAATAGCTAAGCCTTACAATTGCAATGAGATGGCTTAACTCAGTCTACCATTTTATATATTGTGATTGTCGTACCCCACCTCATGATAGAATTAAGTAATTTGATCTAGGGTCACTATGCAACACGTGTCAACTCTATTACGATGGGTCCTCTAATGCTATACTTGGAACTGCAAACAAAAATTTAGAATTTGAAAAAATAATTGCGATCAAACCCTTGAGATATGTTTGGTAAACCACAAAAATGAAATAAATATGTTACTACGTTAATTTTGATATTCTAAGACATAATGGAACCATCAAATTAATGAACAGAAGTTATTTATAACTAACTATCCCCTGGGGACATCATTTTGGCTTATTTCACTAGTTTTGAAAGAAAGATCAAAATAAAAAATAAATGTTAGAAACCCGGCCAACCCTACTACGAAGCAAAAATTGACATTCCAGATCAGAATAAACTATTCTAATTTCCATTAGATGCTCAAAATATAAAATATTGACCAAAGTAAAACTCATGGCCTATAAAGCCTCTACTAGACTTAAGTATCTCAAGTCACTCCTAAATGTATCAGCGATAGTACCAACCATCTTCATAACTCAAAAATAGTGTATAAAAACTATGAAGAAGGACAAAATATTCAAAATACATAAAGAGATAAATTTCATAATTAAGGTTGTAACATTATCCACCACTAAAACACTAGTTCGTCCTCGAACTAGAAAAGAAATAAAGTACATAAAGCGGTACAAATATGGGGGTGTGTATGATGCATGTAAGACCTGACCTCCTAAGTAATCTTATCAGTTGAGTGGTGTATCCATTGGAGATTCATTGAATCAATATTCTTAGACCTCAACTTCCTAGCTTGCCTATCTAGGGTAGTTATAAGATCCTCGTCAAAGGATAAATTATGATATAAATAACAGAATCCAATTGAGTCATATGTGCATCATCTGGATGGTATATTTTTAGCATAGAAATATGCAAATAGGATGGAAAACTTATAGATATAAAGGAAAAACTATCCTATATTCCACATCCCCATACTTTTCAAGGACATCGAATGGGTTAATAAACCTTTGACTAAGCTTCCATTTCTTCCTAAACCTTATCACACAATTCATGGGTGAGACTTTTCACTAAATTCAATCTCTTATCATGAATGAAACACTGAATGCTTGACCATCAATAGAAATCTTCTTCCTATATAGGGAGCCAATAGTGTTGCATCCTAGCACACACGCCTGTGTACGCTGTCACCCAAGTTGTAAAGTTGCCTTTAAAAGCAAAGTATCGATTCCACTAGGACTTGTGCTCAGCAACAATCAAATTGTACCATTACTAAAGTATTAAACAAGTGCTAATGGTGACCAAAAGAATTTAAAGTTTGAACTATAAAGAAACAATAAACAAAATCATAATGTACAATATTGTAGATAATCATAGGGAGAAATCTAGGGTCAAGGCACTAAGAACAATCCTACTTAGACATAAAATCTCTTTCTTTTGTTAATTACCTTGGTTTATTATCCATGGGGTTGATAACATGATAATGGTCTTTCTAGCCTCTAGTCGTCTATCTAACTTAACCCCACAACTATATTATTGAGCGGGGATGTGAGATCTTAGTTAATTGCATTTATATATCTTCCCGTATATGAACCAAAAGGGGTAATTTAGATATATTCCTGTCCTAAATGCAATCCCAAGTCTAAATCATTACTTGTATAGGAACCTACTCTATACATCCCACGTTTTAATCTATTGTTCCTCCTTCTAGGCATATAATAGAAATATAAGTTTATCATAAGTGTCGTAAATTTGTAAAATAATAAATACAAGGATATATGAACAACCAATAGTGATAATGAACCTAAACAAACTAAATTGAAAGCATACGTAATCATATTCTTGGCCTTAACCCTAAAATTATGATGTTTAGTCGCTCATAGTCTTATAAATACAATAACAACAATTTTCCAAGTGTATTCCCATAAAGTGTGGCCTAGGGAGGGTGAAGTGTACGCAGTCCATACCACTACCTCATCTGATGTAGAGAGGCTATTTATGATAGACCCTCGACTCAGAATAGATAACGAATATTATCAAACAAAAATCATATGAGGAACTAACAAAAAGGAATATCACACTGCTAATTAGTAAAGGAAAAAGCACTAACAAAGTAATATTATAAACTTTCCATACAAAATCATAGACATCACCAAAAAATCACAAATAACAGGCTATAAGACACTTAAAGCATAAATAAAAATAGTGCACTCTTCCCTATTATTACGAACGTACTCCTACCTACTACGCCTCTACCCTAATCTTACAAAAGTACTCCTACCTACTACCTTTCTACCCTAATCTGCATTCTCCATACCTTTCTATCAAAGGTCATATCCTCTGTAAGCTGGAACTATCACATGCCCTGCCTAATCACCTTTATTCAATATTTCTTTGGCCTATATCTACCCTTCCTAAAACCATATATTACACCACTTGAGGATGTGTGTGATGTTTTTAATGTATCTCAAGTTAATGATGATGTTGAACATGATCGAATAAATAGGAGTGACCCCTTTAGCATGACCTCTAGTGAGTGTTCTACTCTCGGTTTTTCTCATAGGGATGATTATATGTTTGAAAATTATTTGGAACTTGATGGTTATCCTTTAGAGAATGAACTTGCATTTTCTAAAGCTTCCCCGAAGATAGATCCTTCTCTTTTTATGTATAACATCTTATTCAAAGAAGGTCCAATCACTCCTAATAAACCTAGTAGTGCAAATGATGTTGAAGGTATAGCTTATTTTGAAGGCTAGAGCCTATATTCTAACCCACTATGGTGTCACAACATTCCTCCTAAATATGGAAATATCTTCTTGAAAAATGAGAGTACTCTTAAGGGTAATGAATGTGTAGTCTTGGAAATGAATGATCAATTGGGTGATGATAATTTTAACTTTCTTGAATTCTTAAGAAACCCAATAAGTAATTGTTCCTTGAAAATTGACCGTGGTTGTGATCCTTTATATGAAACCCCACTCATTTTTAATGACTATGTGGATAAATTTCTTTCTTTTTGTGATGACTTAAGTAATAATCCCTTTGCTTTTTGTGGTGGTAGGTGTCTACTTGAGGGTAATTCCATAGAAAGGGAAGGTATCCATTGTTTTGAAATTACTTCTTCCACTATGTGTGACCTTATTATTGAGAGTACTCATGGTGATGATGTTGAAACTAGTAGTGAGTACATACATGAGGACACCTTAGTTGAGTTAACTTGAATGATACCTTTCTCTACTCTCTATTTGATTTTGATGATATGTATGATATTGTAGAGAGTATATCTTGTAGTTTAGGTGAAGCCTATAGGGAAAAAGAGTACTGTCTAGACCCATGTCTATGGCCACTCTTTCCCATTGACCCCGATGCCAAATATGGATATGATGATGTTAGCATACCCAACTTGGTTCTTGGTCTACATGAAAAGTAAAGTAACATTCTTGAAAAATCAAAGGCAAAGATGTCATTGTTTTCTTGGGTTATTCAACTAAATGTGCATCCTTGCTTGACACACTTGTGCTTAAGTTGCATGATTCCCAACTTATGGATGCAAAGTTGATACTTTACTAAGGAAGAGGTCATATGTGCTTAAGCGCCTTAAATCCATCCTTGTGTGTTTTATGTGCTATATCTTTTAGGCCAAATGGCATTCTTATAGATGATAGAACCTTTGATGAGGACTTTACACTTGATTCCTTTCAATACTACCTCTTTACTTATAAAGATTTCCATGCTAGTCTTGGATTTATATTACATAGATGTAGGGTTAATATTATATGTGTAGACTGTTGGTTTGATGATATTTGTGGTACTAATGCTAACCCTTATACCATGAGGATTGTGTGCCTGTTCACCTTCTATTTGGTTTTGCAAGATGTGACTTTGAAGTCAAATTCCTTTCAAGATGTAGAGGATGATACAGGAGGTAATAACACAAGATCTTTCTGGAAGGACCAAGCTCATGTTTACCAAATGGTAGAAGGGTATTTTGAACAAATTTCAAAGTCTTGGCTTAAGTTGAAGAGAGAAAAAGGGTCCATGCATTCCAAAGGCATCCCTTTCCTTCTAATTAAGGGCATTGTGGTCTTTTGAAGACTTTCTTTTACACTCCATAGGAGCCCCCTTAATTAAGGGTATTTTAGTCTTTGATTATAATAACTATACATAGATAATTAGGCCTTTATTTTTCATTAGATTTTGATGAATATTGAGTGAACTCCATTGGGATGAACTTTTAGTATTGGGCTTGGAAAAGACAAGTAGTGTTGGAATTGGAAAAGTCATTGTAATTAGGGCAACATAGGTGTGGAATCACTTGTGGTGCAATTTGGCTAAGAAACATTGGTTCTTGGGAAATATCAAGCCCTTTTTATGTCTACGTAAGAGTGTGGTGTTCCAATTTCAAACTTAAGTGGGTTTTGGCATTTAGTATACACCATAGTTCCATAGGTATTATGATTCTTTCGTCTCACTATCAATCTTTATTTTCTATGAAATTTCTCTTGTGTTTGTTTCGATTTTAGCTTGTTTTCCCTTATCAATAATAAAATTTGTATTTCCCTAGAGGACCAAGAAAAGAAAACTTTTACTTGCCCATATGGTACATTTCCATTCAAACGAATGCCCTTTGGGTTGTGTAATGCCTTGATAATCTTTCAAAATTGTTTGTTGTTAATATTCACAGGTATGGCTGAAGACTCTATGAAGGTGTTTATGGATGACTCCTCGGTAGTGGGTAACTCTTTCGAGTCATGACTTGAACATTTGAAGAAGGTGCTTGAAAGGTGAGTGGAAATAAACCTTGTCTTGAATTGGGGGAAGTTCCACTTCATGGTCAAAGAAGGGATGGTCTTAGGCCATAAGATATTGGAAAAGGGCATTCATGTCGATCAAGCCAAGGTTGAGATAATTTCCAAGATCCCACCTCACATTTTTGTAAAAGGTATTTGTAGTTTCTTTGGCCATGCCGGGTTCTATCGATGTTTCATTAAGGATTTTTCCAAGATAGCGCACCCCATGTGTAAAATTCTTGAGAAAGAATCTAAATTTAACTTTGATGAGGCATATTTTATAGCTTTTGAACATTTTAAGGAATTTCTCATTTCAGCCCCTATTATTGTGGCTCAAGATTGGTCATCCCTATTCAAGATAATGTGCCCCACAAGTGGTATTAGATTGGGTGCGATTCTAGGAAAATGCAAGGACAAGCTCTTACATCCTATCTACTATTCAAGAAAAACCTTGAATGCCACCTATTGCAACTACACCATCACTGAACAAGTATTATTGGCGGTTGTAAATGCCTTGGAAAAGTTTTGCGCTTATTTATTAGGCATGAGAGTAGTGGTGCACATGCATCATTCCTCCCTTAAGTAATCATGGCCAAGAAAGAATCAAAACCATGCCTAATTAAGTGGATTTTACTATTAAAAGAGTTCAACTTTGAGGTGAAAGACCGGAAAGGGTGAAAGAATCAAGTGGCCATTCGTCTCTCGCGACTTGAAGGCAATAATAAAAAACATAGGTAAATATTAATTAATGATTCTTTCCCCAATGAATTGATAATGTACATCGAGGGGAATAATACACCATGGTATCCCAACTTTGCAAACTATGTAGCAAGTGGTGTACTCCCCGAGGGACTGAGTTACCATCAAAAGAAATATTTTTTGTTTGATGCAAAGCACTATTTTAAGGATGGGCCATTTTTGTTCTGGGAATGTGCCGATGGAGTTATTAGGTGGTGTGTCATGGATAATGAAATAAATTATATCATAGAGGCTTGTCACTCTTTGCCTCTTAGCGATCACCATAGAGGAATCCGAACTACCATAAAAAATCTCCAATGTGGATTTTATTGGCCTTCCATGCATAGGGATGCTATTGAATGGGTTAAATCTTGTCAAAAATGCCAAATTCATGGTGGTATTTCAAGAAGGCACGAGATGCTCCTCAAGCCTAACCTTGAGGTGGAGCTCTTTGATGTATAGGGAGTTGATTTCATGGGTCCTTGTGTGAGTTCCTTTAGGAATAAATACATTTTGGTGGCGGTCGATTATGTCTGTAAATGGGTGGAAGCCGTCGCACTCCCTATTAATGAGAGGAAATGTGTTATCTTATTCCTAAAAGAGCACATCTTCACAAGGTTCAGCACCCCTCTAGAAATCATTAGTGATGGTGGCTCATATTTTTGCAATTGAGGGTTTGGCACTCTTCTTGAATAGTATGGGGTTAAGCACAAAGTTTCCACTCTATACCTCCCCCCCCAAAAAAAAGTGTGGTCAGGTAGAGGTTTTGAATTGATAAATTCGGGCCATACTCAAGAAGATGGTGAATGTAGGACACATAAATTGGGCAAGGCAACTTGATAAGTGCTTTGGGCCTATAGAAAGGCCTTCAAAACCCCAATTAGAATGTCTCCCTACCAATTGGTATTTGGAAAGGCATATCATTTACCCATCTAGTTTTAGTACAAGGCCTTGTGGGCTTTGAAGAAGTTGAATATGAATTGGGGATAAGCATCCGAGGCGCGGGTAACACAACTCCATGAGATGGAGGAGTGTTGACTTAAGGTGTATGAGAGTTCGGCAATGTATGAGGAAAAATTATCAAATGGCATGATGCTCAAATATTACGGCGATAATTCTATGTTGGTGAGAATGTACTCCTCTACCATTCTCATTTTAAACTCTTTGCGAGGAAGCTCCACTCGAAATGGTCAGGACCATTTATGATTTCTAATGTCCACCCAAGTAGTGTCGTTGAATTGGAAGATAATGAAGTTGATAAATTTATAGTCAATGGTCAAAAGGTGAAGCACCATAATGAGAAAATTCCCATGGTGCCCAAGGTGGAGTGTGTTAAATTCAAAGATGCTATTTAGTGAAAAGGGAGAGTCGTGCCGTAACGTTAAATTAGGCGCTTGATGGGAGGCAACCTATCCTTGACTCATTTTGTGTTTGTTTTGATGTTTTATAGGTCTTTTAAATTAAGTAGTGTGCCCAGGAAAACAAGGGAAAATAGATCTGGAAAATTGGTAGTTGTGCAGGAAATAAAAAATAGAGTAAAAATTGGAGAATTTAGTCTTAGTTACTACGATCGCGACTCTATGATCGTAGACTTATTGACGCGATCGCAGTATTAGACTCCTACACTACCTACTATCTATGGGATCCTTTCTCATCCCTTATTCCTCTTAAATTTACTTCAGTGAGGGAACTTCAGGTCCTTGAGTTGGGGGTGTGGCGAGGCTACCTGGGTTTTCTTAGCTGCCAACAAACTTTGCCCTATAATTGATTGAGTGATGACATTCTTAAGGGTAAATCACCGTAATTGGGTTATCCATGGATGCAGTAGAAGTCTGAGTACCCATGGTATCAAGGCCATTAATACAACCAAAGTCTGAGTAGTTGTAGCATTAATGATTTGGGAACGCATTCATACCCATTGGCGAAGCCTCAGTAGCCATATGGGTGGGTTTCCTGTTCTATAAATTACAATGTCAGACTATAGCTTGGGTTGTTGCCATGACTAGAAAATTATGCGTCATGCAAGTGTAAAACAAACAACCCATTTCATCTAAAATTTAGGAAAAATTCGAGGGCATGTATGCAATCAACCTTGTAACAAAACTTTTCCTCGCTTTATAACACCAAAAAATGACTTTGGAAAAGAGTTGATACTCAATTTTTACCTTGAAAGGGTAGGATAAATTAAACCCCCTTCACAAGATTCATATGCCATGTGTGTGAGCTATTTGTCTACATCTCATGTGTACTTGCACCATCTAGAACATGCCCCATTAGTATTTCAAAGAAAAAATTTTATTGTGCTTGGTTGGCAAAATGATGATAGGCCATCCTGTGAAACTGGAAGCCTACTTTAGCCTAAAAGGCCTACTAATACATAGAAATTACCACTAATCACCCTCTTTGAGCCTTTGGACTTTTCTTTGTAAAACATATTACAAGCCGTGATCCTTTTATTTTTCCTCTTTTGAACTCCACCCTCCTTGAACTTAAAAATCCAAATTGAGGCTAAGAACCTAAGTTGGGGGTGGTAGAAATTGAAAAAGGTATAGTTGGTCCTTGAAATCATAAGAAAGTGCCTACGAGCTTAAGCAATTAAAACAAATTGATTAGAAGAAGAAAAAGCTCCCACAAAAGAAAGAAAGGTAATATTTATGCACAAAAAAAGAGAGAGAAAGAGGAAGTGGTAAAACCAAGAAAAGGCAAAGTAGGAAAAATAGTAAAGAAAAAGAAGTGGCCCAATAACATAAAGTGAAGAGAGTAAAATGTAGAAGTTCAATGAAGGTTTAGCCTTATTATCCTAAGTTGATATCCTACCCTACCCTAAACCTACATTACAAGCTCAAAAAGTCCTTTGTTATTCCCAACCAAGTGTGCTCATTGTAGTGGCGATTGAAAATAGAGGCAAGCCTATGACATAGTACTTGTTAGCATGGAAAATTTTTTGTGAGAGAGTGTGTTTGAACTTAAAATTCCTTGTTTCATGATTCGTAACTAGGTGTGTGAAATTTTCTTTCTTGTTAGAAGGAATGTGAAAAAGTTGGGTGATTTTGTCATCTTTGCACAATGAGATAAAAAGAAATATAACATGGTTGTGGTCAAAAAGTGAGTCATTTCTGGAGTGTTGGTAGTTATTACATGGTTTCTCCTAAAGTCTAATGCATCTTTCAAATATTACATTTTAGGTTGAGGGGTGTATTTGAAACCATTTTTCCCATGTGCAAAGAGCTTTTTATGGCAGTAATCAAGTTTGAGTCATCATGATCATTAGATAATACAATGAGGGCATACATGTAAAATTGTCTCATAAAAAAGGCTAGTGTTGCTTGAGGACAGCCAAGGTTTTAAGTTGGGGTGTTGATGAGTGGTAAGTTTTCCACTAATTTTCACTAAATGTTTTTGCGCATAACCATGCTTTAAACGAGTAAATAAGACATAATTGTCATAGAATGCACTAATATTCCCATCTTACAGATGTGGAAGCAATGAGATCAAAAGATGAGGATCAGAGATAAAGAATTGATCAAAAGTGAGCAAGGAAGTGCTACATGTGACTCAGAGTAGAAATGGCATCAGTTACCACGGTCGCGATCTAAGCAGCACAATCATAGTGAACACTCTGCGACCACGGCATAGCGAGATAAATAAGCAAAGGCATTGTGATCAATTTGGACAGCTGATTCAAGATTTCTATTGAATATCCAAACAACTTTTCAAGAGGGGAGGGGGAGGGGAAAGAAAAGAGAGAGGAAGTTGGATATAAATAAAAAGAGGAGAGCCCTAGAATTTGGGTAAAAAATTAATTGTTCATAGTTAGTGTAAATATTATTCCAAAAGGAAGTTGGTGAATTTAAAGCATTGAAGTGAAGATTATTTACCTTCTATTATTATGGATACCACGGAAGAATTAATTGGTAAAATTCTTCTCTCTTATCTTACGAATAGATAATTTCTTTAGTCTTGGGATTATGTTGAACTAAAGTGTATTTGTGTGTGGGAGTTAATGTGTTTGTATGATTTTGAGTTGTTGATTATGAATTCCACCATTATTTGAGCTTATTAGTAAAAAAATTGTGGGTGAAAACCCCAAATCTCTAAATGGGTTAGATGGGTGAAAACCCCAAGCTCTTAAAATCCTTCATCATTCTTGAAAGAAGGATAAACGTGAATGTATGGTAACCTATAACATCTTTGAAAGAGGGTTATAGTATAACCTATGATTTTCCTAGCTTAAAATCATCCCAAAAATATCAAGGATTAGTTTCTAGAATGAATGATGTTTATTTCGTGTGGAATTCCTTAGATTTCGACTTTCTATTTCATAGTAAATTGAATTAGCTTTCCAACGATATAAGATTCACCTAAATTTGATAACCAGGTTAGAAGTTATGGCTATCTAAAGTTCTAGTCGCAAAACACTATCATTTAGTCCCTTAGCGCACCACGGAGCAAGGTCAAATCCCAATTGTCATTTTTCAGTAGCCCTTCTCGATATTCGAACATCACAGAGAGGGCCAATTTGCCAGTTGTCAATCTCCCGAGGTCAAGCGCGATAATGGTGCGTCGCTCCATATGCCAAAATGGCATTACAAAGGGGCACCATGAAGACTCCCCGTCGCGGAGTATGCCCCTTTTCCAGTTGCCATTTTCCAGTGATGCATCGCGGTGGCCACCCAAATCGAAAAAATATATATTTTTCAGTTTTGTTTAAAAGTTTAAAGGGGGTATTTTTGTAAATCCTCAACCTCCAATCCATCCAAAAATAGAATATTTTTCATATTGGAGAGCACTTTATGCTCCATTCATCATACTCCCTCAGAACCCTAAGTCACATACTTCCTCTCCAAGAAACTCAAGATTTCCTCTATTTCTCCTTCAATATCATCCAAAATTAAGGATTCCCAATTCAAGAACGCTAAGAATTCATGTCCAAAGCACCAATAGGAATCCAAGATACAAGCCTTTCATCAAAGATCATCAATTAACGTTTGTGGGGTTTTAACAAGGATAATTCTTTCATCCATGTGCCCAAAGCTTTATTTTAATTATAAATTAACTTCAATTTGTATGATTTCCTATGGAATTCAAGTTAGGGTTTATACCCATTATCATTCTTCGCAAGATTATGAGATTTTTCATGATTTAGAAGTTGAAATACATGAGTATGTTTCTGTTTCCATGCATATTGCTGAAATTTCCAGATTTTAAGATGATTTATGAACGTTTTCATTACCAAGTATGAATTTTTAGATGTTTTTACATGAGACTGAGGCTTGGGTCAATAGACCTCATTTAAAAATTGTTGTTTCTATATTTTTTGTGCATTAAGAACTCCATGAATAGATTATTTTGAGATTTTAGATAAAGAGTCCACTTTATTTCAGAAGACTTGATATTTAAAGAAAAGCAAAGCATAGTTGGCTTTCTGTAAACTTTGTGTAAATGTTAAGGTGGATTTCTTAAGATTTTGAGCATGAGATTGGGAGTAGTATTTAGCACCAAGATGGGTAAGTTACTACGGTTTTATACCCCAAAACTACGTGCCACAGTAGGTAAAGATTATCATATTATTCCCACTTCAATGTGGATGACTCAGATTGTGATCACATAGATTAGATTGTTCTATTCCGATGGGAAGGGTAGAATAACCCAAATCTTATGGGGGCTAGTCCCGGGACAGCATGGATGCTCACATGGTGTACATGTCGGTTAGAAGAACCTCCCAAAAGATGTCCCCTACTCTTAAATAGTTTAGTTGATTTGATGCCTTGAGATGCTTAGAATAAGTTTTTAGACTTCATTTATCCTATGTGATTTGAGAAAATAGAGTAGCACTATAGATTTTAGAACTAAGTGTGATAACTCACAAGATTTAGATTACATGTTTTATTATTCATGCTATACTTCTAGATTTTAGATTACTCAATCTTACGTGAGTCATTTACATTTAGCACGCATGATTTTGTAAACTGTGATGATATTATTTACTTATTGCATACACTACTAGATACTCAATACATCATCAAAATATTTATCCACATATATATCTATGTACTAAATTGTCTCATAATGTAGGTACAGATGCTCAGCCTCAGCAGCGTCTTTGATCTTCGAGCATCTTATCTACATACCTGCAATTGGTGAGTCCTCATAGTTCGAGGGCTTAGTTATTCAGATTTCCAAGTTACTAGTAGATATAACTTTACTCATTTTAGACAGTTAGTTAGTTGGGGCCTATCCCAGTGACACTCTAGATTTAGATAGTAGAGGCTTGTTAGACTGTTAGATTCAGATTTTGACCTGTGAGTTAGTATTTAGATTTTTAGCATTTATTTTATCATACTTTTGAGATTTAGTATGATTCAGATATACTCAGAAGATTCTAGACAGTTTTCTGCATATGTTATGATTTTTCATCTATATTTCCCTATTTTGAGATACAGATCTAGAAAAGGCAGTCACGGTTAGCTCAGGACTATTTGTAGTTTTGAGCACTATGTGGCATCCCGGGAACTATTTTGGGGCGTTACACTCTTGGTATCAAAGCCTAAGGTTTAAAAAGTCCTAGGGAGTCAGACAAGCAACGTTACATAGAGTCTTGATCATCGTTGTAAAGCGCGCCACATCTATGAGGAAGAGGCTATGGAGCATTTTAGGAAATAATCTCTTCTTTAAATATCTATCGTGCATTCAGTATCTCTATCTGCTTCTAACTCATTGTTTCATGTGAAAAAAAATGCCTCCTCGTTAAGCTAACGCCCGCAGAAATGATAATTAACCACCTCAGCCCGTAGATCCTTTGAATAAGAATATGCCACTTGCAGAGTTTTGGGCTGCCTTTCAGGCTCTAGACCAAGCTATGAGAACTAATATTCAGGGTAATCATCAGGCTGCAGTCCCACCTTAGCGGGATGGGGATTTAGTCACAGCTAGAATTCTAGATTTCATGAGAATGAACCCGCTAAAATTCTTTGGGTCGAAGGCAGGTGAGGACCCATAATTATAACTTGATGAGATGAAGAAGATCACCCAAATTATGCATGTTTAAGAAGAGGAGAGTGTAGAATTGGCATACTATAGACTGAAGGATGTTGCTTAGGATTGGGTAGTGATGTGGAAGAAGAGTAGAGGGGAGAATGCAGCTCCCATAACTTGGCAGACATTTTAGGATGCATTTTCAGACAAATTCTTCTGACTTAAGATGAGGGAATCTAAGATAGAAGAGCTCATGAACCTAAGACTGGGCTCTATGATAGTAAAGGAGTATTTCCTTAAGTTCAATCAGTTATCTAAGTATGCCCCTGATCAGATGGCCAACCCTAGATTAAGCATGAGTAAGTTTGTGACCGGTGTGTCTGAATTAGTAGTTAAGGAGTGAAGGACTTCTATGCCCAATAGAGACATGAACCTTTCTAGATTAATGATGCAAGCTCAGCAGATTGAGGTAGGGAAAGTTATGGAAAGAGAGAGAGAAATAAAAGGGCTAGAACAGGGCAGTTTGATTATGGTCAGAATATGTCGGGAGGAGGAAACCATTTGTAGTTTCAAAATCGATCTTCTATGCCCACACCGTCTTTAGCCAATGCTTCGGTACCTCAAATCAGGTAGGATCAGTGAGGTAAGTCTTCT
Source organism: Capsicum annuum (assembly GCF_002878395.1). NCBI lineage: Eukaryota > Viridiplantae > Streptophyta > Magnoliopsida > Solanales > Solanaceae > Capsicum > Capsicum annuum. The sequence goes on from NW_025870196.1 coordinate 89,663, forward strand.
ATGTCCAAATCTCAGAACAGTGTGAGTGGGAAGCGCAATCGTCCCCTATTTACTAAGTGTGGTAAGGATCATGGAGGTAAATATTTATGGGGTTAAAAGGGTTGTTATGATTGTGGCCAGAAGGGTCATGATATTAGAGATTGCCGGCATACTAGCTAGGGAAATAAAGATGTTTGTCCGAAACTCAGGCTAACAGTGCACCATCTTCTTTAGGTCACCCAACTCCTCCTCAAGGCGCATCATCTAGTACTATTGGCGGTCAGGGTCAAAACTAAATTTTTGCTTTACCCTCACAGCAAGAGTAGGAAGATTAACCTGATGTTGTTACTCGTATGCTTCATGTCTTTTATCTTGATGTTTATATGTTGTTAGACCCTGGGTTGAATTCCTCTTATGTAACCTTATCAGCTGCTGTGAATTTTGAGATAAGTTCTAAAAATATCCCTCAACTCTTCTTAGTGTCTACTCTAGTAGGTGAGTCAGTTGTTACCAAAGAAATTTATAAAAAGTGTCTAATAACTATTCTTCATAAAATCATGTTAGCAGACCTGATAGAGTTAGACATGGTGGATTTTGATCTTATTCTTGGTATGAATTGGCTCCATATTGTGATACTTCTATAGATTGTCACACCAAAGTGGTGAAGTTTTAGTTTCCAGATGAGCCAATTTTTAAGTGGTTCAATAATTCAGTGTTTCCCAAGAGTTATTTCATATCCAATCTTAAGGCTAGAAAGTTGATATCCAAATGTTGCATTAATCATCTAGTTTGAGTTAAAGACACTAAGTTTGAGACTCCAATAATTCAATTCGTCTAAGTGTTCAATGAGTTTTTGGATGTTTTTCCAGAAGATCTTCTAGGGGTACCACTTGATAGAGAGATAGAATTCGGTATTCACCTTCTTTCAAATACACAACCTATTTCTATTCCTCTATAGCTTATGGCTCTTGTAGAGCTTAAGGAGTTGAAGGAGCAACTCAAAGATCTTTTAGATAAAGGTTTCATAAGGCATAGTGTTTCTCCATGGGGCGCTCACGTCCTATTCATTCAAAAGAATAATGGATCTTTGTGCATGTGCATTGATTATCATCAGCTAAATAAGGTTACAGTCAAGAACAAATATCCTCTTCCTAAAATTGATGACCTATTTGATCAATTGCAAGGTGAAAGTTATTTCTCAAAGATAGACCTTAGATTTGGCTATCATCAGCTTAAAGTTAGGGAATGTGATTTACCAAAGACTGCCTTTAGAACCCGTTATAGTCATTTTAAGTTTCTAGTCATGCCTTTCGGGAGCTCTAGTATCTTTCATAGACCTCATGAATCGAATGTTCAAGCAGTATGTAGATATGTTTCTCATAGTTTTCATAGATGATATCCTGATAAACTCCCGTAGTGAGGATGACCATGTAGACCATCATAGAGTCTTGCAAACTCTTAGAGGTCATCAATTATTCGCTAAATTCAGCAAGTGTAAATTTTGGATAAGTTCAGTCGCCTTTATTGGTCATATTATTTCCATCAATGGTGTTAAAGTTGATCTCCAAAAGACAAAAGATGAAAGAAATTAGCCTAGACTTATCTCTCCATCATATATTATGAGTTTCTCATGTTTATCTGGCTATTACTGCTATTTTTTTGAAAGTTTCTCATCTATTGCATCTCCTATGTCTAGATTGACCAAAAAGAAAGTTAAGTTCTAATGGTCGGATTTCTCTGAGAAGAGTTTTTAGGAGTTGAAGACTCGACTCACTTCAGCCTCAGTGCTAGCATTACCTGATGGTACAGATGGCTTTGTTTTTTTATTGTGATGCCTCTAGAGTTAATTTGGGTTGTGTGTTGATGCAGAGAAGTAAGGTCATAGCCTATACCTCTAGACAGTTGAAGCCTCATGAAAAGAATTACCTAACCCAAGATCTTGAATTAGATGTTGTGGTATTTGCTTTGAAAATTTGGAGACACTATCTGTATGTTGTTCATGTTTATGTATTCATAGACCATAAAAGCTTGCAGTATGTGTTTACTCAGAGGGATTTGAATCTTTGTTAGAGAAGTTGGTTAGAGTTGCTGAAAGACTATGACATGAGTGTGTTGTTTCTTCCGAGCAAGGCCAATGTAGTGGCAGACACCCTTAGTAGACTATCTATGGACTGTGTTGCTCATGTGGAGGATGATAAGAAAGATTTAGCTCAAGAAGTTCATCATTTGGCTAGATTGGGTATTAGGTTGCTTAATTCAACTGAAGGTAATATTTGGGTTCAGAGTAGTTCTGAATCTTTCCTAGTTTTGGAATTGAAGGAGAAGCAAGATATGGATTCTAGTTTGGTCAAACTGAAAGAATCAGTTAGAGACCAAAAGGTAGTGGTTTCTCCCAAGGGGGAGATAGTGTGATAAGATAACAGAAAAAATTGTGTGTGCCTTATGTTGTTGAGTTAGGATAGAGAATTATGGGGGAAGTGCATGGTGTGAGTTATTTAATTCATCTAGGTTCTACAAATATGTACTACGACTGGTGGAATGGTATGAAGCAAATTATAGTGGAGTTCGTATCTAAATGTGCAACATGTCAATAGGTTAAGGTGGAGCACCAAATACCTGGTAGTACACTGTAAGAGTTTGGTATTCCCACTTGGAAGTGGAAAGAGGTGAATATGGATTTTGTGACTGGTTTACCCCAATTGTATCGTCATCATGATTTGATATGGGTTATAGTTGACAGATTGACTAAGTCAGCGCTTTTCTTGCCATTTCACACATCCTATACAGGTGAGGATTATGCTATGTTGTATATCCTTGAAATAGTCAGATTGCATGGAGTTCCCTTGTCTATTATTTAAGATAGGGGTACTCAGTTTACCTCTAAGTTTTGGAGAGCTTTTCAGAAGGGTCTTGGTACCCATGTTTATCTTAGTTCATATTTTCATTCGTAGATAGAAGGTTAGTCAGAGAGGACCATTCAGACTTTAGAAGATATGTTGAAGGCATGTACTCTTGATTTCAAGGGTAGTTGGGATGAGAATTTTCCGTTGATTGAGTTCTCTTATAATAACAACTATCATGCTAGCATTCAAATGGCTCCGTTTGACGCTCTCTATGGGAGGAGATGTAGATCACCTATAGGTTGGTTTGAAGTGGGTGAGGCCGCTTTGCTTGGGCCTGATGCATTGTCTGAGGACATGGAGAAAGTTAAGTTTATTAGAGAAAGATTGAAAATAACCTAGAGTCATCATAAATCCTATGCAGATATGAGAAGAAGAGACCTCAGTTTGAAGTTAGAGATTTTTTGTATCTGAAGATTTCACCCATGAAAGGGGTGAAGAGATTTGGTAAAAAGGGGAAGCTTAGTCCCTGGTATGTTGGCCCTTATAGAATTCTGAGCCGTGTTGGAAAAGTAGATTACGAGATTGAGTTGCCCACAGACTTGTCAGCCGTTCATCCTATGTTTCACATCTCTATGCTTAAGAAGTACATTGGTAACTCCACTGTTGTAGATCCTATAAAAAGTTCCAACATTCAGAGAAGCCTTTCATATGAAGAGATTCCAATTGAGATTTTAGATCATCAGATCCGTAGACTAAGGAACAAAGAAGTTCTCTTGGTCAAAGTTTTTGGCGGATGTAGTCGATTGAGGGCGCTACTTGGGAAGCAGGAGCAGATATGCGACCAAGTACCCTCACCTCTTCTCTGTAAACTCAGATCTAGTCGAAGGTAGTACTCCCCTTTAATCTAGATCCTTTCTAAAAAGATATTCAGCGCTATAGATGTCCTCATGTAAGTTCATGCATTCACAGATTACTCATAAGCTCAGAATGATTTAGATTTAGTTTCTTAGTTCTTTTCAGTTGGGCATTCTATCTTATGCTCTCAGATTAATCAGAAATTTAAGCTTAAATAGCCACATTGGAGGATGCATGTTCCCAAGGAGAGATATTGTAACACCCCGCAATTTTCCTAGCTTAAATTCATCCCGAAAATGTCAAGGATTAGCTTCTAGAATTAATGATGTCCATTTTGTGAGGAACTCCTTAGATTTCAACTTTTCATTTCATAGTAAATTGAATTATCTTTTCAATGATATGAGATTCACCTAAATCCAACAACCGGGTAAGAAGTTATGGCTATTTAAAGTTCCAGTCGCAAAACACCATCATTTACACCCTTAGCGCGCTGTGGAGCAGTGTCAAATCCCAATTGTCATTTTCCAGTAGCCCTCCGTGATATTTGCACATCATGGAGAGGGCCAATTTCCCATTGGTCAATTTCTAGAGGTCCAACGCGATAATGGCGCATAGCGCCATTTGCCAAAATGGCATTACAAATGGGCACCGTGATGACTCCGCATCACAGAGTCGGCCCAATTTTTAGTTGTCATTTTCCAGTGAGCCACCACAATAGTGGTACATCGTGGTGGCCACCAAATTGGAAAAATATACGTTTTCTAGTTTTATTTAAATTTTTAAATTCGGTATTTTAGTAAATCCTCAACCCCCAATCCATCAAAAAATAAAAGATTTATAATATTGGAGAGCACATTATGCTCCATTCATCACTCTCTTAAAACCCTAAGGGCCGTACTTTTTCTCCAAGAAACTCAAGATTTCCTCCGTTAATCCTCCAAGATACTCCAAAATTAAGGATTTTCAATACAAGAACACTAAGAATTCATCTCCAAAGCACCAATAGGAATCCAAGATTCAAGCCTCTCATCAAAGATCATCAATTAAGGTACGTGGGGTTTGAACAAGGATAATTATTTCATCCTTGTGCCCAAAACTTTATTTTATTTACAAATTTAGTACAATTTATATGATTTCCCATGAAATTCAAGTTAGGATTTATACCCATTATTATTCTTTGCAGGATTATGAAATTTTTCATGATTTAGAAGTTGAAATACATGATTATGTTTATGTTTCCATGCATATTGCAGAAGTTTCTAGATTTTAAGATGATTTACGAATGTTTACAATATCAAGTATGAATTTTTAGATGTTTTAACATGAGATTGTTGCTTAGTTCAATAGATCCCTTTTAAAGATTGTTGTTTCAAGATTGTTTGTGCTATAAGCACCCCATGACTAGATTATTTCAAGATTTTAGATAAAGAATCCACTTTATTTCAGAAGACTTGAATTTAAAGAAAAGCAAAGCAGAGTTGGATTCCTGTAAACCTTTGTGTACATTTTAAAGAGGATTTTTAAATATTTTAATGCATAGTATTGTCACGCCTTAAATTCTGTTGGGGCGGAAAGGCACCCATTTTAGGAGAACCAACTCATAACCATGTACTTTTCATGCATATAACTATGGCACTCAAAGGTTCCGCTAGTATGGATATGATGCGTTGATAAAACAAACCACATAAGTAAGTCCAAACCTATATATACAAGACTTGGCCATTGGGGCCGACAACATTAAAAGAACATAATACTACCACACTTAACTTCACATTAGTCGGCAAAGCTTCTAAAAGACACATGGACATAGTTAACATCGGGACAAACCCCCACCTTGCTCATAACTACTATACAATACCAAAATATATATAATAGACTCGAAAAGCTCCAAATCAACTTGGAGCTCATCAATACCAGCTGGATTTCTTATGCTCCTGCTGGGGTGATCTACTAGCTGGAGTACCTGTACCTACAGCATGAAACATAGTGCCCCCCATAAAGGGTGTCAATACAAAGAATGTAGTGAGTATGTACGGCATGAAGTGACTATAAATAAGAAAAGATCTTAACAAGATCAGTTATTAATATATGACTATAAAGATAAGGATAGAAGACCAACTTTCTTTGTGCTTATGGGATCATATACATTACATCCCTTACTTTGCTTTATTCTTCTTTACTTTATAAGATTATAAGGCATAAAACAAATGACCTGCTAATCTGTGGTAAAAGAGTACGACCCATGCTAGGCATTTTAACCTCTGGGATATGTTCCTCATAAGTATAGAAATTGGGATCAACCCATGCTAGGCATTACTTTTTCTCCTAGGATACCACCCATAATGTTGGGATCGATCCATGCTAGGTGTTTCTTCCACCCCGCGATCATTCTTTTCATCTTTAAAGTTGTTATTTTGGTGGTCATGTATTAGATTTGGAACTTTGGACCAGTAGTATAAGGTATACAAATATGCACAAGATGCAGTAGCAATGCGGTAGAATATAACAATAATAGAAATATAACACATAGAGCTTAACTAACACCATGGGTCATGTTGACTAAGAGAACAAATCGTAAGGCTTATTTCTGAAAGAACCCATATCATACTAGTATTTGGAAAGGAAAATGGACAGATTTAGTAACCAACACATCTTTAGGTTCTTTAATAACCTAACGAGTTAGAATAAGGTTGTTAACCACCTTAGGGGTTGTACACTGTAGTTATGTATAACTTGAAAGGAAGAATGCTTAGGAAGATTACGTTGTAACAAATGAGTTAGATTCATGAGAAAGAGTATAGGATCGTTGAACCAAACATACCTTGCTGTACAACTGATCACACTTTCACTTAATGTCTTCCCTTTTATATTACTAATCTACAATAGCATATGACTAGTATTAGCAGCTAACTAACATATTCACGGCATTTAAAATTATTAAAATAGTAACCGGGTAGTAATCCACAATCAACTAATCCAAGGGTGTTCTCTCATCCTCATTCTTCTCCAATTACATTCAAACGCGATTGAATACAAGATCCCTTTAACCATTTCGTCTTTATTGTACTCTCAAAATAGTATATCAAGTGATGTGGGCAGTAAACTTATGCGACATTTAATTCGGTAGTGTACTATTATACTCTTCTTCTACCTTTCAATGGAAATTATTCACACCATTCCCCAAACGTCAACCAAGCAGCCCCTAACATACATATATAAAGCAGATCCAAAACAGCCCCAAATATCCCTTTATATGGCAACCAAGAATTGAACTCACCAACCCTTAAGTTCTTAACAACAGTATATAGACAATCCTCAACCAACACACGTATAAAGGAATAGGGAAAAAATGGATAGTATCCATACCTTAATTTCGTACTTTATTCCCTTAATGTATATGTCTTCAATAACTTGATCCCTTTACTCACAAATAAAAAGTGAAGAGAAAAATTTCTTAATAATCAAGGATAAAGGGATTGCCAAACTTAAAAAGGGATATCTTATAGTTTAATCATGGAGAACATAATCCTTATAGTATTCTTAAGATGTGTTCATGATTTGTTCACTTACCTTTAACTTGGAAGGAAGCTTTCCAAGGAACCCTAGTGGAATTTTAGGGCTGTTGCATAGCAAAGAGAGAATAAGAGAGAAACTCTTGAAAGCTATTTTTCTGGCTAGTTAAAATAATATATAAGAGATGTTTTTAATCCCTTTAAAAAGAGCTGCTCTTGGCCGATTTTGTTGGTCATTTTTGGGCCTTAATTTATCAAGTAGGTGATGCACCTACATGCCCATTATATTGTGCCTTTGTGGATTAAAAGCTATTGGGCCTTGGCTGCCCATTTTCCTCCTTTTCTCTTCTTTAATTTAGTCTTGAATTAACTTAAGTAGTTGGTAGTGCATTTGGTCCAATAAGCTTGTCAAGGGATCCTTAATAGGCGATTCACCTACTTAGTTTTTAGGTTGGTCAAAAGGTCAAAGTAGGTGATTCACCTACTAGCTTAAAATAAGTAAAGCCAGCACCTCAATATTTTTTCCCATTTTAAGATCAAAATGCTTATAGTTAAACTTTAAACTTGGTCACTTCATCCTTTAGATTCAAATACCTACTTAAGGGCCCAAATTTAGATGCTCTCATTGATGGTAACTTAATCTTACCATGTTTCAGTACATGTGGGAATTCCTTGAAAACTATCTTACCGTCAACAATCACATAGGATATCCGAGCCCATTACCTACCCCATAAGTCCATATCAAGTTCCACATAAGTAGAACTAGTACACGTGGAATATAGGGTGTTACATCCTACCCCCTTAGAAACATTCATCTTCGAATGCTAGCATAACTAGCTAACCTAAATGAATATAAGACTAAGTTTAAACTCATTGTTATCTACATAAAATTTGTGTATTTATACTTACTTGTTTATGCCCCAAATCAGCATGTTTGGACCAAGCCTTTAGATTCAAATAAAAGTGGGTATTTTGACTTCATTGCTTCTTTGGCTTACCATGTGATTTCTTCTACTTGCGGGCTCCTCCAAAGCACTTTTACTGAAGCTACTTCTTTATTTCTTAATTTCTTAACTTTCCGATCTAGTATAGCAGTAGGCACTTGTTCATAGGTGAGTTCTTCCGTAACCTGCATATCTTTAGTAGGAGTAATATGAGATGGATCTCCTATGCACTTGGAGAGAATTGAGACATGAAACACCAGATGCACCATTGAAAGCTCTTGGCGTAGGTCTAACTGATATGCCACTTGGCCAAATTTTTAAATAATTTTATATGGCCCTATGTAGCGGGGACTTAGTTTTCCCTTTTAACCAAACCTCATTACCCCTTTCATTGAAGATACCTTTAAGAACACCCAATCTCCTATAGAAAACTCTAACCTTCTTCTTCTAGTATCCGCATATGATTTATGTCGTCTTTGAGCTGTTTCTAATCATTTCTGTATCACCGTAACTTTTTATATAGCTTTATGTACAAGATCTGGCCCAAATAAGGTAGTTTCACCCACTTCAAACCACCCAATTAGTAATCTATACTTTTGGCCATATAAAGCTTCATATGGTGCCATTTTGATACTCGAGTGATAACTATTGTTGTATACAAACTCAATTAGTGGCAAATGATTATCCCAACTACCTTTGAAGTCCAATACACAAGAACACACATATCCTCTAAATTTTTGATTGTACGTTCTGCCTGGCCATCTATTTAAGGGTGAAAAGTTATGCTTAAACTCACTTGTATTCCCAAACTCTTCTGGAATGACCTCTAAAAATATGCGGTAAATTGAGCTTCCCTATCAGATTTTATAGAGATTGGGACTCCATACAAATGAACTATCTCTTTAATATATAATTTTGCATACTCTTCAATTGTGTACATAGTCTTAACTGGTAGAAAGTGTGCTGATTTGGTGAGTCTATCAACTATTACCCATATAGAATCAAACTTTCGAGACGAGTGAGGTAGACCAGTGATTAAATCCATGTTGATCATATCCCATTTCAAAGATTAGAGCTCCATAAGCTGCATATAACCTTCTGGCTTTTGGTGCTTGTAACGCCCCACATTTTGGATTGAAATGAAAATTCATCATTCATATGCGTAGATGTTCCAAAAGCCTCGAATCCCATGTAAATTTAGTGTGTTAATCCATTATGTAGTGTGGGAATCTATTTGAGAATAAATTTAGATCATAGAGGTCCCTTAACTCAAGGACAAGTTGAAAGCTTTCCTATCAGTCAAGTTTTAGTGATCGTCAAAACTTAGGTCAACTTAAATCGACCATAACTCCTTGTATATATTGAATTAGAGGACCTACTATATGTCAAATAAAATCTATTTGAATTATCTTTCCAAAGATACCAATTTCGCTAAAGTCCGATACCGGAGCAAAAAGTATACCTAATTTACTTCAGTATGTCAGCCTGGAAAACTGAGAGACGACATTCATGACAACTTATCACAAGTGTGATGACCTATCACAAACGTCGTCAGCCTTAGGAAGAATCCATCCCCCAGCGTTGACATTTCTGATAAGTTATCACAAGTGTGACGACTTATCATGAATGTCGTCAGCCTTAGGAAGAAACCATCTCCCAAGTGACAACATTTATGATGACTTATAACAAATATGATGACATTTCAGCCTTGGTCGTAAGCTAAGATTTTCAGAAATTAGAAAGTGGTTTTTGTAAGGGTATTTTGCTCTTTTCCTTCATCTCCCACGACTTATAAACCTCAAGGGATGTAACTTTCTCTTATTTTTCTTTAGTTAAACATCTCAAAAATGCTCTCTTACACTTTCAACCACAAGATTAGGGTTTCTATTAAAATCATCTCCCAAAAGAAAGATTTAAGCCCTTTTTCCAAAATAATCACTAATTAAGTTTCCCAATCCAAGAACTCTCCAGCAACTCATCAAAGTTTCCTTTCTAAGGTATGTGTACTGTTAATCCATGGATCTCTTTTATCCATGGATCTCAAGGATCATGTTTTAAATTATAAATTGTGATTTCCTTGTTGTGTTATGACTATATTTATGTTTATGATTGTTGTTTGGATTCAAGGTTGTATCTTGATGTATTTTTCATGAAGCATGTGAGTAGGTTAGTTGAAACCCATGAATTTTGGATGGATTAAGATAGTCAAATTGATATGTACACCTATGCCCAAAGTTGTGCATGTATGGTGTTTGAGAAAATGCCAAGAATGATAGAATCCATGCCTTTATGACTTAGCAGTGCTTAAATGACAAGTCCATGTTCTATTCCCTATGTTTCTACAAGAATTCCATGTTATTGATATGTGTTGTTTTTATGAGTTGTTGTTGTCATATGGAGTGTCCATGATATTGAAGTATGCAAGTATACCCATGTTATATGTATTCCCTTTCATGTATAAGATGTTGAAAACCATGTGTAGTATGAAATCCTCTATTTATGATATTACGAATTGTGGATTCTATTCCTATGATCAAGAAGTATCATGTGTGGCAGTTTCCTTCCATCGAATCCTGGGGATACCAGTATCCAAGAAATATAGTTGTGTGCCTAAAGTCGAGTCATTCTCAAGATAATCTCAGTCGTGCTATGATCAGTAGAACTCAGTCAGTTACAAAATTCAAAACTCTTGGACATTTATAGAACTTAAGAAATCTCAGTAATCTAAGTATCATTATCATTCTAGCTTCAGTTCAGTACATAGGTCAAATCTCAGTAGAATTCAAGAAATCAATTTAGAACTTAGAATCATTCAGTCAGATAATAGATTAAGTAGTATTCCATCAGATAACGGAACCAAGTGAACTCAGTCAGCTCAGTCAAGTAAGAAACTCAACAACAACTTCAGTTCAGTTCAAGTACAAGTTCTAAGAATCAGCTCAGTGTCTTTTAGTTGGGAGTAGGAGCTAGCACCGAGTGAGTGCAGGGATGGCGGCTCCCCGTCATAAAGGTAGAGTCGTTAGGAGTAATCCCTGAACTCCAAAATTGCATAGCCAGCGCAGGATGTAGAAGTCACCCATTAGAAAAAGGCTTGTCATCCGTCAGAGAGGCTTGACTATTATACTGCCTTAGGATTGACTTCCTATGAGGGTCACGCATCAGACAGGCTTGACCAGAGAGGTCTTTACCCGTGGCACGTATTAATACCTTCTAGTTGGGATTATAGGATGGACCCCACTAGTTCAGACTCGGGGCATGTCGGTTAAGTGAGAACTCCCACAATTACAGTTTCAGTATCAGTCTTCAGAGTAGAACTCAAAAATCAGCACTGTCAGATATAGTCATCAATCTCAGTAAGAAATTTAGATAGTTCCACAGATTTAAAGACCACCCGCTAGATAGGCTTGGTCTAACATGAAGTTATTCAGTATCAGTACTTACAGAGGTCACCCACCAGATAGGCTTGATCTCAATCTAAGATTTAGTTGAGTATTCTTAATATTAGTTCTAGAGATCACCCGTTAGTTAGGCCTGATCTCAAGCTTAGTCACTTTTAATCATTATTAGAAGATTTAGACTATCAGATACAGTTGCTTAGTATCAGTTACATCAGTTAGGCGAATCATCACAATTATATTAGTTAGATCAGTCGTCATAACTTACATTATCAATATTTATTTCAGGACACAGAGTCAATCAGCCAGTTCTTCATAATTTGAACTATCTGCCATAGTTGTTTATCTATTCAAAATCTTAGTATCAGTAAACTCATGTTGTCAGTATTCAGACTCAATAGTTAGTACCACCACGAGCTTAGTTTTAGTTACTTATGCATGTATGTATTGTCACATTCATATTAGTCTGCATTGTTCAAGTATATAAACTTCTTTATATTTAGCCTACCTCACTAGTATACTCAGTACATTCAGATGTACTGACGCATTTGCGCTATTGTGCTTTCTCTTATGTTACACCATAGGGTCAAAGGCATGAGTTCCAGAGCAACAATAATATTGCATATTTCAGCAGTTAGAGTTAGCAGTGAGTCCTCCTTTGTGGACATGATTACTACTTTATTACTTCAGTATTTCAATTTGGCTTTCAGTAGTCGGGAGTTAGTTGGAGACATGTTCCTTCCACTTCCTACTTTAGATAGTTAGAGGCTTTCAGACTAGATTACAGACTAGATTAAGACTTTAATATTTTTTTTTTGTTTTCGTATTATGATACCACTTTATTCAGACATTGTTATTATTCATATTATGTTTAGTATTGAATCTTATGGCCTTTTAGTTTATTTTTCTGCATTAATATTCATATATTATGCTGTGTACAGGTACAAATATCAATCCTGGGTTAATTTGTGGTCCCTCAGGGTCATGAGCACCATATACATTCCAGTTCTGAAAATCGGGGTGTTATAGTGCTCCACTTTTACTTGTTGATAATTTGGACATTCAGCTACAAATTCTACAATGTTCTTCTTTATGTCGCCCCACTAATACACATCATTCAAGTCATGATACATTTTAGTTGAACCAAGATGGATATAATATCTTGAATGATATACCTCCATTATAATTCACTTTCTTAGCCCATCTACATTAGGTACACATAATCTGTTTTGGCATCGATGTATTCCCTCTTCTGTAAGCTCAAATGCCTTTGGCACACCTTGTTGCAAAATTTTCATTAAGCTGTAAAAGATTAGGATCTATGTATTGTTTCTCTTTCACTTCGGCTATTAATGAGGATTTTGCTGTATTTTACACAATAACGCCTTTGTCTGAAGATTCAATAAGGAGAATCCCCAAGCTAGCTAATTGGTGTAGATCCCTAGCTATCCCTTGCCTTTCCATGGGCTGCCTATAATTACTTGCCATCGCCTTACAACTTAGTGCATCGGCTACCACATTTGCTTTGCCCAGGTGATATAAGATATCAACATCATAGTCTTTTAACAACTCAAGCCATCTTTAGCTGCTTTAAATTTAGGTCCCTCTAATCAAAGAGGTACTGTAAACTTTTATGGTCGGTATATATATCAACATGTACCCTATACAAATAGTGGCACCATATTTTTAAAGAAAATATAATTGCTCCTAGCTCAAGATCATGTATTGAATAATTCTTCTCATGTGACCACAATTGTCTTGAGGCATAAGCTATTACTTTACAATATTGCATAAAAACACATCCTAATCTAACTCCTAAAGTGTCACAATATATCACATAGCCTTCCGTCCCATCTGGAAGTACCAATATGGGTGTAGAAGTCAACTTATTCTTCAAATCTTGAAAACTTCTTTCACATATTTCATCCAATTGAAACTTAGCTTCTTTATGTGTTAACTTTGTTAAATGTGCAGAAATTGAAGAAAACCCCTCAACGAGCATTCTATAATAACCTGCTAAGCCTAGGAAACTATTAACCTCCATAGGCGTCATGGGTCTTGGCCAGTTCTTCACTGTCTCTATCTTTTGAGAATTAACTCTTATTCCTTCATCAAATACAATATGACCCAAGAATACTACCAATTTTAACCAAAACGCACAATTAGATAACATTCCATACAACTTACGATCTTGAAGGATTTGTAACACCTGTCACAAATGATTAGCATGGTCTTCGTCTAATCTTGAATACACCATAATATCAACTATAAATACGATAACAAATACATCCAAGAATGTCTTAAACATTCTATTCATCAAATCTATGAAAGTTACTGGTGCATTAGTTAGTCCAAATGACATAACTTAACATTCAAAATGACCATATCATGTTCGAAAAGCCATTTTTCGTATATCTTTCTCCTTCACTCTAAGTTGGTGATAACCTGACCTCAAGTTGATCTTTGAGAAAGACTTAGCACCTTGTAACTGATCAAACAAATCATCAATTCTAGGAAGGGAATATTTGTTCGTAATTGTCACCTTATTCAATTGTTGATAATCAATAGACATTCTGAACGTTCCATCTTTCTTATGTACCAATAACATGGGTGCTCCCCAAGGAGATATACTAGGCCTTATGAAACCCTTTTCCAATAAATATATTAATAGTTCTTTCAATTTACGTAATTCTGTAGGGGTTATTCTATAACGAGGAGCAGAAATTGATTGAGTCCCTGGGATAACATCAATACCAAACTCTACTTCTCTTTCTAGAGGTAAACCCGGAAGATCTTCAGGAAATACATCAAGAAATTTATTTACCACTGAGATGGATTGAATAGTTGGTGACTCTGCCTCTATATCTTTCACCCTTACTAGATGGCATATAAATCCTTTGGATATCATCTTTCTTGCCTTAATATAATATATAAACTTACCCCTTGGTGCCCTAATATTACCCCTTCACTCAAGGACTGCTTCCTTTGGAAAATGGAAATTCACCCTCTTAGCTCAGCAATCCACTGTGCCATAATAAGAAAACCAATCCATACCCATTATAATATCAATATCCATCATTTCAAGCTCTACAAGGTCAGCCAATGTATCACAATTACAAACAGTTACTATACAATTACGATAAACTCTTCTAGCTAGAGATTGGTGTAGACACTTTAAATGGCTTAGCTAGAGATTATGGTATTCTTTTGAACTTTCCAGAAATTAATGGAGTAACATATGATAATGTAGAGCCTGGATCAATTAATGCATATACCTTATGTGAAAAGATAGACAATATGCCTGTAACCACATCAGGAGAAGCCTCCAAATTTTGTAGACCTGCTAGAGCATATATATAATTCTAAACACCACTAGAAATAGATCCCTTAACACCCATACCATGACCAGTAGGTATCTGCTGAGCCTTACCAAAAGAAGGAATCGAGGATGATGATCCATCCGTAGATCCAGTAGGTCGTGCCAAATCAGTCATGCCCCTTTTTGGGCAATCTCTCGTTATGTGTCCCAGTGTGCCACACCAATAATAACAATTTGACCCAATCTAGCATGAACCTAGATGATTTCTTCCACAATGCTTACAAAGCTATCTAGGAGGTCTTGATTGGCTTGCACCTCCTTGCTCTCGATACCCCACTACTTGTGAACCTTGAGTCTCACTTTTTTGCTCGAATTAATTTCTCTTAAACCCCTAATCAAGGAGGAGCACCTAATGTAGAGTAGGAAGGTGATGGTCTAGGAGTTCTATCAGAAAATTGAGGCCTGAATTCACTTTGAGATGGAGAAAATTGACCCATAGATCTAGCCCTCTTTCCAGCTCTTGTGTCCTTCTTTGCCTTTGATCCTATATTTTTTTAGAAAAATCTTGTATTCTTGCTATATCCATGTTATTATTCAAGGTAGCAATAGTACAATCTATAACCAAATATGGGTGTAATCTATTCACATATCGATGAAGTCTATCCTTCATAGTAGCCACTATATTAGGAGCATACCTGGCTAAAGAATTAAATTGAAGACTGTACTCCCTCACGCTTATATTCCCTTGGTGAAGAGTTAAAAACTGATCTTCATGGGTCTCTCAAATCTCGAATGGAAGATAATGATCAAGAAATGATATTTTAACTTCTTCCGAACCAGCTAAAGGTGCACCTATACCCCTTGATTTTCTAAGCTTCATACCACAATATAACCACCCCCTTTAATCGATATGCTGCAAACTCCACTGTCTCTTTACTAGATATATGTATAACATCTAAAGCCCTTTGAATCTAATCAATAAAGTCTTATGGATCTTCATTAGGATCTGACACACTAAATTGAGGAGGGTCCAATTTAAGAAAATCCTGGGTTCGTAGATTGATTGCCCTATCGACACCACTAGAACCCATTATTGGACCAGCTTGTACGTGGCCTTGTCTATCAACTATACGTGTTAATAATTTTGCTGCATTCCTCAAATCTTGCTTAGTAACATTAATAGGTGACTCTGGGGGTACTCGCCTCCTCTTTAGCTCTTCTGGAGATAGAGGAGTAGAAGAAGTCGGTGATGCAAACTCATCTTGGGCCTCGCTTTGATCAGCATATCTAGGTTGTGATTTACTTGTACCTTCTCTGACAGCCTTATCTACTTGCTTACTCTTCTTATACTTACTCCTTTTTGTAATCCGCATCATTACTATATTGAAAAAAAACATATTTAAGGTTAAATAAAAGTCAACCTACATTATTGGCTCTATCACACGATCTAAGGAATGAAGAAAAAAAAACAACTCCTAAATGACTCGTAGCCTTCTACTTAGAGATGTGGTGCACAACACACCTATAAGCAAGACTCTACATAGACACGACTTTGTAGATGACTCCCTAGGATGACCTATTCTGATACCAATTTTGTCATGCCTTAAATTATGTTGGGGCGGACAGGCACCCATTTAAGGAGAACTAACTCGTAACTATGTACTTTTCATGCATGTAACTATGGCACTCAAAGTTTCTTTTAGTACGGATATGATGCGTTGATAAAACAAACTGCATAAGTAAGTCCAAACCTATATATACAAGACTTGGCCATTAGGGCCACAACGTTAAAAGAACACAATACTACCATACTTAACTTCACATTAGTCTGCAAAGCCTCTAAAATAAACATGGACTTAGTTAAGGTCGGCATAAACCCCCCCACCTTTCACATAACTACTATACAATACCAAAATATATAACAGAGTCGAAAAGCTCTAAATCAACTTGGAGCTCACCAATAGAAGCTGGATGTCCTATGGTCCTATTGGGGTGGTCTACTAGTTGGAGTACCTGTACCTGCTGCATGAAACATAGTATCCCCCATGAAAGGTGTCAATACAAAGAGTGTACTGAGTATGTACGGCATAAAGTGACTATAAATAAGACAAGATCTCAACTAAATCAGTTATCAATATATAACTATAAGGATAAGGATAGAATACCAACTTTACTTGTGCTTATGGGATCATGTACATTACATCCCTTACTTTGATTTATTCTTCTTTACTATATAAGATTATAAGGCATAATACAAATGACCAACTGATCAGTGGTAAAAGAGGATGACCCATGCTAGGCATTTTAACCCTTGGGAAATGTTCCTCATAAGTACACAAATCAGGTTTGACCCATGCTAGGCTTCCCTTTCGCCCCTGGGATACCACCTGTAATGTTTGAATCGACCCATGCTAGGTATTTATTCCACCCCTGGAATACTACCTAAAATATATAGAATCATTATGCTAGGTATTTATTCCACCCCTGGAATACTACCTAAAATATATAGAATCATTTTAGATAATTTCTTTTGTCTTAAAAGTTGTTATTTTAGTTGTCATATTTTAGATTTGGAACTTTGGACCAGTAGCAAAAGGTATGAAAATATGAACTAGATGCAGTAGCAATAAGGTAGAATATAATAATAATAGAAATATAACACATAGGAGCTTAAATAACACCATGGGTCATGTTGACTAAGAGAACAACTCGTAAGGCTTATTTCTGAAAGCACCCATATCATACTAGTATTTAGAAAGAAAAATGGACAGATTTAGTAACAAATAAATCTTTAGGTGCTTTAACAACCTAACAAGTTAGAATAAGGTTGTTAACCACCTTGGGGGTTGTACGCTGTCGTTATGTATAACTTGAAAGGAAGAACACCTAGGAAGCTTACTTTGTAACAAAGGATTTAGATTCATTCGAAAGAGTCTAGGATCGATCAACCATACATACGTTGTCGCATAACTGATCACACTTTCACTTAACGTCTTCTCTTTTAAATTACTAATCTATAATAGCATAAAACTAGTATTAGTAGCTAACTAACATATTCACGGCATTCCAAATTACTAAAATAGTAACCGGGTAGTAATCCAAAATCAACTAATCCAATGGTGTTATCTCAACCTCGTTCTTCTCCAATTACATTCATATGCGATGTAACTTCTTATAAGACGCCCTTAACCATTTCATCTTTATTGTACTCTCAAAATAGTATATCAAGTGATATGGGTAGTAAACTTATGAGACATTTAATTCGGTGGTGTACCATTATACTCTTCTTCTACTTTTCAATAGAAATTATTCACACCATTCCCCAATGTCAACCAAGTAGCCCCTAACATAAATATATAAAACAGATCCAAAACATCCCCAAATATCCCTTAATATGGCAACCAAAAATTGAACTCACCATCCCTTGAGTTCTTAATAATAATATATACACAATCCTCAACCAACACATGTATATAGAAAAAGGGAAAAAATGGACAGTAGCCATACCTTAATTTCGGTGGTAGTTTTTTCCCTTAATATATATCTCTTAAATATCTTCATCCGTTTACGCACAAATCAAAAGTGAAGACTAAAATATCTTAATAATCAAGGATAAAGGGACAGCCAAACTTAATAAGTGATATCTTATAGTTTAATTATGGAGAACATAATCCTTATAGTATTCTTAAGATGTGCTCATGATTTTTTCAGTTACCTTTAACTTGGAAGGAAGGTTTCCAAAGAACCCTAGTGGAATTTTAGGGCTGCTGCCTAGCTAAGAGAGAATAATAGAGAAAATCTTGAAAGCTATTTTTTTGGCTAGTTAAAATAAGCTATAAGAGTTGATTTTAATCCCTTTAAAAGAGATGCTCATGGCCGAATTTCATGGTCATTTTTGGGCCATAATTTATCAAGTAGGTGATGCACCTGCTTTCCCATTATATTGGGCCTTTGAGGATTAAAAATTATTGGGCCTTGGCTGCCCATTCTCCTCCTTTTCTCTTTTTTAATTTGGGCTAGAATTAACTTAAGTAGATGGTAGTGTAAGTTGGTCGTCAAGGGATCCTTAATACGTGATTCACCTAGTTAGTTTTTAGGTTGGTCAAAAGGTCAAAGTAGGTGATCCACCTACTAGCTTAAAATAAGTCAAGAAAGCACCTCAATAATTTATTCCATTTTAAGATCAAAATGCTTATAATTAAACTTAAAACTTGGTCACTTCATCCTTTAGATTCAAATACCTACTTAAAGGCCCAAGTTCAGATGCTCTCATCAATGTTAACTTAATCATACCATGTTTCAATACATGTGGAAATTCCTTCAAACCTATCTTACTGTCACAAATCATATAGGATATCCGAGCCCATTACCTACCCCATAAGTCCATATCAATTGCAACATAAGTAGAACTAGTACAGACGGAATATAGGGTGTTACAAGTATTTAGCACCAAGATGGGCAAGTTACTACGGTTTCAAACCCCAAAACTACGTTCCACCATATGTAAAGATTATGTGATTACTCCCACTTCAACATGGATGACTCAGATTATGATCATACAGATTAGATTGTTCTTTTCTAATGGCAAGGGTAGAATAGCCCTAACCTTATGGGGGCTTGTCATGGGAAACCATGGATGCTCACATGGTATACATATCGGTTATAAGAACCTCCCAAAAGATGTCCCCTACTCTTAAATAGTTTTGTTTGATTTGAAGCCTTGAGATGTTTAAAATAATTTTTCAGACTTCACTTAGCCTATATGATTTGAGAAAATTGAGCAGTACTACGAATTTCAGAACTAAGTTTGATGACTCAAAAGATTTAGATTACATGTTTTATTATTCATGCTTTACTTCCAGATTTCAAATTACTCAAGCTTACGTGAGTCATTTAGATTTAGCATGCATGATTTTGTAAACTGTGGTGATATTATTAACTTATTGAATACACACCCAGATACTCAGTACGTTATCAAAGTACTGATCCAAATATTTATCTTTGTGCTACATTGTCTTATAATGTAGGTACAGGTGCTAGTCTCAACAGCGTGTTTGATCTTTGAGCATCTTATCTACATCCCTGCAATTGGTGAGTCCTCATAGTTTTGAGGGTGTAGTTATTAAAATTTCGAAGTTACTAGTAGATATTTCTTTAGTAATTTCAGACAGTTGAGTGAGCTGGGGCCTATCCCAGTGACTCTATAGATTCAGATAGTAAAGGTTTGTCGGACTGTTAGATTCAGATTTAACCTTTGAGTTAGTATTCCAATTTTAAGCATTTGTTTTATTAGACTTTTGAGATTCAGTATGATTCAAATATACTCAGAAGATTTTAGACAGCTTTCCGCATATGTTATGATTTTCATATAAATTTCCCTATTTTGAGATTCAGAGCTAGAAAAGGCAGCCAGGGTTAGCTCAGGACTACTTGTAGTTGGAAGAACCGTATGGCATCCTGGGAACTAGATTTCGGGGCGTTACATATAGGGAGATAAGGAAATGATGGATTATCAAGCCTATGGTTTACTACCTTTTGAAATCTTAGAAATAAGTGTACTTGGAGTGTAAATCATGTCAAGATAATCATACTAGAAATAGGGATGCTAGATAGATGTTTTGGGTGATTACAATTGTACACTTGTTAGGTGATCGAAAGAATCACTGGATTAAATCATTGTGGGTTTATTGAATGATTAACTACCTTGATCTTCGACCTATCCTGTCCCTTAGTTCACAACTAAAGCTTATGTGAAACTATTATCAACCTACGTTCTTTTACTTTTAGGTAGACATAATCCCAAAACTTCCTCCAAACTTTAGTTTACATCAAAAGTGCTATTTAGTGTGTTTTTAACAAAAGATTGTCAAATAAAATTTCAAAGTTAATCTCTCCCCCCCCCCTCCCATTTTATTTTATATATCTATCTCCGAACATAGATACAAACCACCACAGGCAGCCAAGGGAACACAATCAAATCCATCTTCACAAGAATAATCATAATTCGGGTTTCCTAAATATTTAAGCACATCAAGGTCATATTCACTCAATTAATCATTTTGCACACCCTTACTAGTTATTGGAAACTCACAGGCCAACATAGACTCACCTTGGATTTTAAAAAGGTCAACTAATGTGTGAATACCCTCATTACTTGGTAATGGGTCGTTATTCATATTACAAGTGCTAGAAATAGGTGGACACAAATCATTTTTTTGAGAAGAAGTAATTTTGTCACCTATAGGATCAACTAGTTCTTGCTTACTTATAACGAGAATTGGATCTTCTTTCAACCTAGAAATACTAAGAGTATTCCAATGGGAAGAATCATGCAGTTCCTCTTTAGGTAAACCAACAACTATATCCACTTGGCTACTACTAGCCACATCACATATTCTATGTTTGTAGGAGTGTAGGAGATAACACTTTTATCTTGTAGCTTACATAAGGTACGGTCTTCACCTTGGTAAGTGCCATGGCAATCTGCTTGCTTCTTTGGGAAGCTCTTATTACAAGGGATTTTGTCATGAATTCTCCCTTGAATGATTTCTTCATCTCTTGTGGTGTGATTGGAGTCCTTTTGACCTCTCATGCAATCCAACCTTCCATTTATCATTTTCATTTCACCCTTCATAGATCCCAAATCACATTTCATAGATCCCAAATCACCCTTCATTAATGGCG